>NC_086317.1:479523256-479763256 GCF_036172605.1 Pelobates fuscus
GTGGTGCTAGTGTTGGTGGTGGCGGCAGGCGGGCGAGTGGTAACTTGAGAGGTGCCCGAAGCTAAGCTGGAGGAGGATGGTGCGTCAAGGTTCCAAGCGGAAGCTGTAGAAGATTGGGTGTCCTGTGTTAGCCAGTCAACTATGTCCTCAGAACTTTTAAAGTTCAGGGTACATGGCCTCTGAACACTGGGCATTATTCTAGGGCCAAAGGGAATCACAGCACCACTACCACGATGGCCCCTGCGGGGTGGCCTGCCTCTGGCTGTCATTTTTTTTTCTGATTAGTGGTACTATGCGTGCAAGCTACTGTGACAACAGATATGAGTGGCACTGTGCAGGGGCAGAAGTTGGCAGAGTAGACACTGTAGGCCTGACACACACGCTTGCAGACAACTAACTGCTATTCAATCTATTACAGTCAAAATTGTATTTTTTTTTTACATGTACACTACTGTTACACCAGATATGAGTTGCACTGGTGTGACACTGTGCCCTGGCAGGCCCTGAAACGCACACGCGTGAAGGAAACTGACTGCTATTATATTACAGTCAAAAAAGTTTTGTTTTTTTTAAATGCAAGCTATTGTGACACCAGTGAGTGAGTGGTGGCATTGGACAGGCCCTGAAACGCACACTCGTGAAGGAAACTGACTGCTATTATACTACAGTCCAAAACGTTTAGTTTTTTTTAAATGCAAGCTATTGGGACACCAGATATGAGTAAGTGGTGGCACTGGGCAGGCCCTGAAACGCACACTCGTGAAGGAAACTGACTGCTATTATATTACAGTCAAAAAAGTTTTGTTCTTTTTAAATGCAAGCTATTGGGACACCAGATATGAGTGAGTGGTGGCACTGGGCAGGCCCTGAAACGCACACTCGTGAAGGAAACTGACTGCTATTATATTACAGTCCAAAAAGTTTTTTGGTTTTTTAAATGCAAGCTATTGTGACTTTAGATATGAGTGGTGGCACTGGGCAAGTGGGCACAGTATACACTGTGAGCCTGACACACACGCTGGCAGACAACTAACCGCTATTCAAGCTTTTACAGTCAAAATTGTATTTTTATTTTTTTTTAAAGTACACTACTGTTACACCAGGTATGAGTTGCACTGGTGTGACACTGTGCCCTGGCAGGCCCTGACACGCACACGCATGAAGGAAACTGACTGCTGTTATATTACAGTCAAAAAAGTTTTGTTTTTTTTAAATGCAAGCTATTGTGACATCAGTGAGTGAGTGGTGGCACTGGGCAGGCCCTGAAATGCACACTAGTGAAGGAAACTGACTGCTATTATATTAATTTTTTTTTAAATGCAATTTTTTTTTAAATGCAACACCAGTGAGTGAGTGGTGACACCAGTGAGTGAGTGGTGGCACTGGGCAAGTGGGCACAGTATATGTTGTGAGCCTGACAAACAGGCTGGCAGGCAGGCAACTGCAATTACATTACACAGAAAAAAAAAAGCAGACTGATGTTCTAGCCCTAAAAAGGGCTTTTTGGGGTGCTGTCCTTACAGCAGAGATCAGGTGAGTCCTTCAGGACTGTAGTGGACACTGAATACACTAGCCTAGCTATCAATTTCCCTATCAAATCAGCAGCAGCTACACTGTCCCTCCTCTCACTAAGAATGCAGTTTCACAATGAATGTAAAATGGATGCTGTCCAGGAGGTGGGAGGGTCTGGGAGGGAGGGTCTGCTGCTGATTGACTGGAATGTGTCTGCTGACTGTGAGGTACAGGGTCAAAGTTTACTCAATGATGACGAATAGAGGGTGGACCAAACAGCGCATATGTTCGCCATCCGTGGCGAACGCGAACAAGCGATGTTCGCCAGGAACTATTCGCCAGCGAACCGTTCGGGACATCAC
This sequence comes from Pelobates fuscus, assembly GCF_036172605.1. Taxonomy (NCBI): domain Eukaryota; kingdom Metazoa; phylum Chordata; class Amphibia; order Anura; family Pelobatidae; genus Pelobates; species Pelobates fuscus. The sequence goes on from NC_086317.1 coordinate 479,525,131, forward strand.
TAATTATATGTATTTATCTATATATATATATTAGCGGTTATTTGTATTTTAAATATAGATAAATATATATATATATATATATATATAGAATGTCATTCTAAGTGTATTTTGTGTATATTAATAACAAAATACAGTTAGAATGAAATTACATATGAATATATAATTTATAATAAATTTTTTTTCAATATTTTATTTATTTTATTATTTTATTATTGTAATTATACATATATATATATATATATATATATATGTGTGTGTATAGACAGACTTAACCAAAAAGAACTTGCCTAGGATACTCCTGTGGTCTCCCGCCTGTGAAACCGCCTTTCAAGCCCTAAAGACTGCTCTAATTCACGCACCTGTTCTGTCTGCCCCCGTCCCTAACAAAAGATTTGTCGTTCATACAGATGCATCCATGTATGGACTGGGGGCAGTTCTAAGCCAAATCGGAGAAGATGGGGGCGAACACCCTGTCGCGTATCTCAGTAGAAAATTGTTACCCAGAGAAGTGAGTTACGCGGCAGTGGAAAAAGAATGTCTGGCCCTGGTCTGGGCACTAAAGAAACTCACCCCATATTTGTACGGACAAGAATTTACCCTAATCACCGACCATAATCCTCTGGTATGGCTGAACAGAGTAGCTGGAGATAATGGACGTTTATTGAGATGGAGTCTAGCACTGCAGCCATATAATTTCTCCATTCAATACCGCCCTGGCAAGTTTAATGGGAATGCCGATGGTCTGTCCAGACAAACCGAACTTTTGCCCTAACAATTGACCGGACAGGCCCAAGTCGACCCGAAAAAAGGATCAATCCGGGTCTGCCGGGGTGTTCCACAAAAGGGGAGCAGTGTAACAGAACTTCATCATCTCCTAAGCCCTGTGGAATAAGACAGTGAAATGCATGATAAAGCATCTGTTCGGTAGTTTAATTCGTTCTTTTTCAGCATATTTCTACCGAACACCGGACTACCTTGATGTATAATAAAAGCATGTTTTACCCTCCCAGCTTGTTCCCAGCCGTTCGCATCGTTCAGCACGAACTCTGTGTGTAACATATAGGTGGCCGCCATTTCGGGACTTACACGTGTTCGCGGCCATCTTACGCACGAACAGCGGTGTTTGCCTGTGAACGCATGGAACTAAAAACGGATACACAAACAGGCGAACACCGCTGAGACCTCCATGCGCCCAGAACTTCGTGCTGAAACTACCGAACAACGGGCCATTCGGTAGTTACACTTAATCTTCTATGGGGAGTTCAGCGAACACGGAGATAGTTGTGGATGACAAGAATTTCGTAGAGTTTTAACAGGCGAACGAAGACCGACCGCAGGGCCAAAACTTGTGGAACTCTTTTCGGCTAGAAAATCCGTGCGGTCGGTCAAAACTTCAAACATCCATTACTCCCGAACCCCTTAACCGATTGAGCTGAAATTTGGACATATTGTTCTCCTAACCAAGACCTATCAAGCGGTGCTGGACTTAAAGGTGTACCCCCTGTTTTTGGGGTACATCCAGAACTGGGGTAAAATACTGTATGTTATAATTATGTTACGTGGCGGTGTTACCATGCATATGATTGGTTATTTTCAACCTCCCCCTGGGTGTGTTCTGTGTGTACTGTTTGGTAATAAAAAGCAGGCTGGGTGTTCCAGTCCTCAGTTCTTGGAAGGGGATTATTTGGGAATGTTATCCTGCTCCTGTTACAGCTAAACCTGACTCTCGTTCTGGATATCGTGGATGGGATTATACCAGCTTGACTTCTCCACAGCAGCTTGCAGGGAAAAGGACGTCTCTAACGGCAGATACCCTATCTCTACCTGGGTAGCCGTTACAATGAACAATACACCACAAATACAATAACAGGAGAAACAAGCATAACCTAAAGATGAATGCAATGCGAACTAGAAACCGTGGAACCAGTGGGTGAAGCCTTGACCTTTATCCTGTAGAGTAGTTGGATCTAAGAACTGTAGCCAAACCATTAAACTGAAACGAGAGAAACAGAGTCGAAAACACTGATTAGCGAATGAAATGTACTGAGAAAACATGAATCCCCATCGTAAATACTGACAGTATAATATCCCAGAAAATGAAAAAAACTGAATCCCCATCATAAAATACTGACGGTACTATATCCCAGATAAACCCCAAGTCCCCACGATAACCAACCTAGCCCAGGAGACCAGGTGAATAAACAACAAGTCAGTCAAACCAACAAACAACAAAGGGATAGAGAAACTGGGAGGGAAATATTCGCCTCCTGTCATTAATAAAATTAAGATTATAGTTACACTAAAGCTAGTATAATATACAATTTTATAGCATGACAGGAGGCTTCATATTTGCTGTTTTAACGCTTGGACAGCAAAGACCAAAGAAACACTGTTACAAATTGCTATTTGTAACTGGCCCTTTAAATGAGAAATTGCCCTGCTTCCCCGGATTGTGGAGAAGCATGTTTGCCAGCCTCCTGCCTCATGACTATGGCCCCTGGAAGATTGTGCCCCTGAAAATGTATTAACTTTTATTGGGTGTGTATGGCCCTTTAAGAACCGTCTGGGGACATATTGTGACTTTGCTGAACAATGCCCCTTTAAGACTATGTCCCCAGACCTGTAAAATAACTTGTTCCTGGCTCTCTCCCACTTGGTTCAGTAAATGGGGCTTACTGAACCAAGTACCACACAGGCGGACCACCCAGAAGTTAAAGTGTGCAGGCAATTTACCTCCCAGGCTGTGAGGTTACTGCAGGTTAATTGCCGAGCGCTGGGTGGCCGCCATTCGGCAGCCGAACACGTGGCGGCGGCCATTTTGGTCATATGAATGCGGTCAGCGGTGTATGCTAAAGATTCTGTGGAACTAAAATCGGCTACACATTTTGCCGAACACCGCTGACCCTTACCTTCTCCCATACTGAACTTGCAGCTCCGTTCGAAATGGGACTTAGTCGTTTTTTCGCATGAAATTGACCGGCCGCACAGCCCAAATCTATGGAACTGTTTTGGGCAGGAAATTGTGCTTGCGGTCGGTCATAAAGGACTTCCAGCTAACTTTTGATCCACTGGAGGGATTTGGCTGATTTTTGGAAGGGTTTATGTTTGATGTATGCTGAGTCTGAATATGCAACTTTTATTGAAATTGAATGTATGGTTTTAAAGTTACAGTGTGTATGTGAAAACTGTATTTTTATTGTATGTATGGGAGGGAACCTGTGGGCTGTACTATGCTGTTATTGGTTAATTTCATCCTCCCCCTGGGAGTGTCCTGTGTGTACCTTATCCTAATAAAAAGCAGGCTGGGTGTTCCAGTCCTCAGACCTCTTCTGACCCTCAATACGTAGCCTTGTCTCGTTATTGGAGGGAACTGCTATATCACACTGGGGATTGCTATGCGCTGCATATTCCCCTGAGCTCTTAATCACTTAGCTCTTGTAAGAGCTTGTTCCGGATACGCTCTCCAGGAGGAGAGATCTTCCCCACACGGTCCTGGAGGACAGAAGCCGATCCAGGGTGGAAGGAAGACGGCGCGGCTCCAGTTAAGCTACGGCGGTTGTGGAGCCTGCGGTGGTTGTGGTGTCGTCTGCAGTGCTTGGAGTCCTCTGAGAGCGCTAGGAGCATCCATCAACGGAGGGTACTCGGTCGGGGTACACAGAGCTCCGTTACAAACACGATCCGCCGTACCAACCTAAACTCTGCGAAGATAGCTCCTTGTAACCGGCAGGAAAGCGTACAATGTCTTGGAGAAAAACGCCCGCCATGTCGGTACCTGAAGTCGCAGTGTTACGGACTGAAGTGAACCGAAAAAACCTATGCGCCCCGATGTAGCGGAGGGCAATATTATAATCCACAATCTCCGCTGGTATTATCGGTAAATCCACAGTCAGCGCTGAAAAGTAAGGCAATGTCCCAAATCCTCCCAATAACCGGACGAAACACAGTATGTCAACTAACTGGCTTTATTCACAGGCTTGTATATTTATACAGTTCCCCATGCAAGGGGTTTCCTTACAGATGTTTCAGGGGATTTCTCCCATCAGGCAGTGTAATTCTCCCAGCAGGCATTGCTGCACGAGAGGGATACTCCCACTAAAATGGACGGTTAAGTGGATTATCCCCTTGTGCAGCAAAACCGACAATTCACATTAAAATACATTTTCTGGACATTATTCGGTACATTGACATAACCGAACGTTCGGTAGATAGCTGGGGTCTGAGTGCATCTTTTGTGAGAATACCGCTCAGATCCCAGCTGAAATGACCGAACGCCGCAACAAATACGGTTCTGCATTAAAGTTCCCCTCAATCTGTCGATTGAACTTAGGGGAACTATTCTACTGAAAACCGGGCTCCCGAACGGTCTGGAAGTACAGCGGTGTTCGTGTCGTTGAGTAGCCGTTTTCAGTTCCAGGCGCTCGATGACCAAACACCGCTGAAGAATAAAGGATCCAAGATGGCCGACCGCCGCATGGTCGTTAGTCGAACGACGGCCACCTAGGAGAGCCTCTAATTACTGATTGCAACATTGTTGCAATCGGTTAACAAGCGCCACACGTCTCTAAGTGTGTGGTCTATCAGGGGAGCCCGCATTCGTTCCACGAACAGCCCGTATAGCCGCTGTTCGTGGAATTAAGTACTGGTATGCTAGTAGCTTACGGCTGCTAGCATGCGAATTACCATAGCCCAATATACATAGCTGTTACAAACTGCTATTTGTAACTGGCCCTTTAAATGGAAAATTGCCCTGCTTCCCTGGATTGTGGAGAAGCCTATTTGCCAGCCTCCTTCCTTATGACTATGGCCCCTGGGAGATATTGCCCTTTAAGGGACTGAATTGGGGCTTATGGACTTCTACCATAATGTACTGACCCTTTAAGAACTACTTTTGGGCAGGTGGATTGTATTATACTGTCCCTAGCTCTTTAAATACTTTGGGGAAGGATTGGTACTTTTGTATATGACACTTCGGACACAGTCGAAGCTGTCGAAGCTGTCGAAGCTGTCAAAGCTGTCAAAGCTGTCGAAGTTGTCGAAGTTGTCGAAGTTGTCGAAGCTGTCGAAGCTGTCGAAGTGCCGAAGTTACCGAAGTTGTCGAAGTCGTCGAAGTGGCCGGCATCGGACAAAGGACCACGTGGCAGCGGCCATTTTAACTTCGAACACCGCCAACCCTTAACATCAACTCCACTTCGACACTTCGAATACCGGCCACACTTCGAATGGGACTTAGCCGTTTTTATGCTAGAAATTGACCGACCGCACAGCCCAAATCTATGGAACTGTTTTGGGCAGGAAATTGTGCTTGCGGTCGGTCATAAAGGGACCTCCAGCTAACTTTTGATCCACTGGAGGGATTTGGCTGATTTTTTTTGGAAGTGTTTATGTTTGATGTATGCTGAGTCTGAATATGTAACTTTTATGGAAATTGAATGTATGGTTTTAAAGTTACAGTATGTGTGTGAAAACTGTATTTTTATTGTATGTAATAATTGGTTTAACTGTTTATCTGAGGGGAGGGGATGTGTGGGTTGCACCAGATGTGTGATTGGTGAATTTATGCCTCCCCCTGGGAGTGTCCTGTTTGCATGTAACCTCAATAAAAGCCCGGCTGGGTGTTCCAGCACCTCAGACCTATTCTGACCCTCTAACTTGCAGCCTTGACTCATGTTTGTAGGGGACAGCTATAATCACTACAGGGATTGCTATGCTCTTCATACTTCCTTAGCTACTGAGCTCTTGTAAGAGCTCTGGTTCCTGATCCTGCTTCGCTCTACAGAAGGAAGAGGTTCGCCTATTGGAACCTGGAGCCTGGTCGTAGGTCCAGGGCACAGAGCAGACGGCGAGATACCAGCCCAGCAGCGGTGGTTCGTGGAGTCTGCAGTGCTTATGTTGGCTACGGTGCTGATGGTCCTTTGGCGAGCGCTAGGAGCATCCTTTTCTACAGTCCAACTTCCAGCCAGCCTGGAGGCAACCGTAACAATAGCAAAATACATATAGCACACAGCACAACCTACAGACTACCTTTCTTACATTATAGTCTGTAGCGGATTGGTACCGGGCTGTCCTACGAAATTCATGGGAATAACTGTATTCATGTATATTGCCAGTTTTATGTGTGTAAAATAATGTATTCCTCTGGTTGTTCGGTAGAATCATTCGAATAAAGCAAGGGAATGAAACTACCGAACAACCAGACCTCCTTGTGTGAAGTGTGCCTTCAATTACCGTTTGCAACAATGTTGCAAACGGGTAATTAGCCATCCGTGCAGTGTGGTCTTTGTTCTCTGGGTGGCCGCCATTCGGGATACGAACACGTGGCGGCGGCCATCTTAGACTACCGAACAGCGGTGTTTTGCCGTCGAGTGTCTGGAACTGAAATCGGACACTTGACTAGGCAAACACCGCTGAGACCTCCAGACTTCCAGTACTTCGTGGGGAAACTACCGAACGGCCCGCTGTTCGGTAGAAAGAACCCCACGAACTGGGGGATTCATTCGAATCCTCCCCAGGCTACATAACACAAGTAATTCGCCTGTTTCTATTCCCTTGTTTGTGACCGACCGCAGGGCCAAAATGCATGGAACTGTTTTCGGATACTTTACCCAGGCGGTCGGTCAAATCTGTACCTGGTCATAACTCCCGAACCCCTGGTCCGATCTGGGTGATTTTTGAGTATGTTGCTCACCCAGATCAGGGCTATCAGGGGATACCATCTCCATCCAGAAACTGGGGAAATTCGTGTACAGTATAAGGGGATTATGATGTGAGAGGAGGGGAGGAGATGTGTGGGAGGTTACTAATCACCGATTGGACACTGTACTGATTGTTAGAAACTCCTCCCTTGCATGGGAGCACGCTTTATAAGGCACTGTGGAATAAAGCTTGTCAGTTCTTCTCCTGAAACTGTGTGTCGTCCAGTTATTGGGATTGCTGTTGGGATGCTGCTGTATTACTTTACCTGCTGGAAACCTTGCCTGTGGATTTAACATCATCTTGTTCCTGAGCCTCACTGGGATCTTTAGTGGAGAATAGCTGTGAGATATCGGCTCGCCGCTACATAGTCCAGAAGTGGCTAGGTTTGCCACACCCGCCAATGCCAACCACAACCAAGCGGTACATGAAGGGCGAGAAAAAGGGAAGAACCATTTAAACAAATGGTGACATCGAACACTGCCTAAAGGTGGGAGCACTACCAAAGTAATAATATGACCCTCGGGGCCGACTAAGACTGATGGACAACTAAGGTCCGAACCACCGAACCCATCTGAAAGAAAAAACAAGGTATACTAACTGAAATAAATCCAGAATCAGTGAATGGACAAAACCGGACAGAAACCACCATAAGTGCATGACAAAAAAGCGTGTACCCCCTTGGGGAGATGAATACCCATCCTCAGGAATCGTAAAGGGAATTCTAAGCAGAGCGAGGCCCGCTGACAACAGTTGTATGCACTACCTAATCTAAAGGATATGGCAGTCCCCGGTAATAAAGTGACCAAACAATACCCGAAACCTGTAAAAGCGGTAGCAAAATTAGGAGATCTGTACCAGACCCAACTACGTCAGGGTCGCCATGCAGACCAAAGTCTCACAATCCCCGAGATCAAATGAGCAAGGGTCCAAGGAATCCAGGAACTGCAGACCGAGGCACCTGTAGAAAGATCCTGAGACCAAACAAACGGAGGAGACTCGTCCGCATATCCGTGTCGAACACTCCTTGAGGGAAGCGTCCATCGCTGAGCAAACGGGTCCGTCATCCAGCCGAACTGGTCGGGCCCTGATGGGTCCTCCTCCGTGGACTAAAGTCTTGACGCCGGGTCCTCCCAGAGAAAACTATTCCATACGTACGAGAAACTCGGGCAGTGGAGAGCGTAGGAGGCACCCCCTTGCGTCCAATCCGCCCTCAGGACTCCATTCCTTGAGATGTAGAGGAGGTCGATATTTCCCTGGTTGAAAAAAAAAAACGAAATCCAGGGACTCTAACCAGGGAAAACGCAGGGAGCTTCTGACCTTTCGGTCTGGGAGGTACCTCGCAGGGGTTCCGGCAAGCCCGTCCAGGTAGACCGTACAGCAAGATGAAGAGTCGCTTCCGGGTCCCAATGTGTGGAGAACGACAAAGATCTCTTCAGATAGTTCTGGTATTCCTGAATGTTCTCAATTCCTCCCAACCTGCCAACCAGGTTGTATTGTCACCCAAATGACTGATGCACAAGATACCTATCTCACCAGGGAGAAAATAGAGGCCACCTTACCAGAACTGGGCCCCGCGGTCCCTAGAAGTTTCTTGAGGGCCGCGTCTAATTCAACGCAACTAATGGATATACGTTCAATCGTAGACTCGTGCCGGGACTCCGAGGGGCTCAGATCCCTTTATCCCAAGCACCTCCAGCGGTCCAAATTGCGTTTAGGATAGGGTCGTCTGCCACCCCAGACGTGGGGGCCCATCTGGGATGTCATCCGAAAGTGGAGGTAAGTGTGAAATTCCGGGTCAAGGGTCCAATCCCCTATACAAAGGTACGGGTTGGAGTGGAGATAAGCCTCCGTCAAGTATTTCCATGTAAAATAGGACACCTCTTATACTTCCTCGTATGTTCTGCTAGCACAACTCACTCGTGTAGCGGAGAACAATTGGCTTGCCAGTGCGGACTTCATAGTATAGGCACTGCAGTGGGCCGCTCTCAGGATCTCCTGAATACTAGACTTAACCAGCAAAACCAGCAAAACCGCAGTGCCCCATCGGGGTCTAAGTCTGGGTTTGCAGCTACTTTGTTCGGGAGCCCAGCTGGGAATACCACTCAAATTATCCTGCGGGCTTCTCAAGCCAGCGGTCTACGGGCCCATAAATGCACCGATGGTGCTAGGTGATCGGGCAGAGACCATTCCAAAGAAACCAGGTGAGCAATGGATCGAGGGTCGAACAGGGGTTTGTTTAAGGCGATCCACGAGACGACCTCTTCTTCCAAGGATGTCGGGGCCCCTGTAGTGGACTTTGTTCTACATCTCATAATGCCACCAGGGGCCGTCATCATAATCCACACCCCCATCGTCCTCTCCTTCCGAGGGGAACCAGTTCGCCCGCCTTTCAGCTAGGGCGACCATGGTGGGGGGTTACGGGGACCTTCACCCCTGTGCCACATAGGCAGTGTTGTCTGGCCGTCAAGGTCGATCATATCAGGGCTAGACACTTCTCCGGAGTCTAATCTTTCCGGACGTCTGGTTCCGGGCCTTCACCCTATCCGTAGTACTTATGCGCCCTTGCCTGCTCTCCACTCGGAGAGTCTGGCTCCTCCAAGTCGCCTGCCTTTTTAAGAAGGCGGTCACTGCCGCGTCCAGTGGTCATCGCCTCCCCCACGCCATATAGGCAGGGCCGTCTGCAGAGGGGTTAGCCGCTCCTAGGAGTCTTATCTTTCCGGGAGCCTGGTTCAGGGCATTCACCCTTCCAGTAGCGCTCATGCGCACTTGCCTGCTCTCCTCAAGGAGAGTCTGACTCATTCAAGTCCCTGGTTCAGGGTCTTCACCCTTCCAGTAGCGCTTATGTGCCCTTGCCCGCTCTCCTCTAGGAGAGTCTGACTCATTCAAGTCGCCTGCCGTTTTAAAGGCGGGCCCTCTAGTGTTATGCTCCTGATAAGCTTAAGGGAGGACCCTGGCTGAAGCCTAATTCCACGGAGGCGGTCACTGCCATAGTAGTCATTGTCTGCGCTGTTAACCCGGAAAAGGGTTCTCCTGTGCAGCGGTCCCAGGCAAAGCGACCTCAAGGAGTATAGAGGACAAGAGTCACCGGCAGGGAGATAGGGGCAGCACCCCATATAGTGACCGAGGCAAGTTGGGCAGTGCATGCAATGCACAAGCGTGAGTATGTGGCAGTAGGCTTGGCATGCAGACATTCTGGCACAGACAGCACAGGCCAGATCAATGGGGCACAGACAAAGCAGGCCAATCAATGTGGCACAGACAAAGCAGGCCAATCAGTAAGGCACGGACAAAGCCGGCCAAGTCCTGGGGCACAGACAATTCAGGACCTTCAGAGATGTAGAGGTGAGGAACTGCACATTCTATTCTTCCGATAAAATTTACCTTTTGCTAAGAAGTACATAACACTTCTTCAGATTATTAGCACATAACACATTTCTGTGTAACTGTACGTAACCTTCTACCGTGTAACTGTACGTAACCTTCTTCTGTGTAACTGTACATAACACTCTTCTGTGCAGTGGAACATAACATCCTTCTGTGTAAACATACAATACGTTCATCTGTGTAACCGTACCTAACGCTCTTCTGTGTAACTGTATATAACACTCCTCTGTGTAACTGTACATAACACTCTTCTGTGTAACTGTACATAACACTCTTCTGTGTAACTGTACATAACACTCTTCCATGTAACTGTACATAACACTCTTCCGTGTAACTGTGTATTTGTACATAACACTCTTCTGTGTAACAGTACATAACATTCTTCTATGTAACTACATAGTATATTACTGTGTAACTGTACATTGCCTTCTTCTGTGTAACTGTACATAGCATTCTTTTATGTAACTGTACATAGCATTCTTCTATGTAACTGTACATAGCATTCAGCTGTGCAACTGTACATAGCAGTCTACTGTGTAACTGTACATAGCAGTCTACTGTGTAACTGTACACAGCAGCCTACTGTGTAACTGTACACAGCCTTCTACTGTGCAACTGTAGATAACGCACTTCAGTTAAATAGTGCCTGTTACGGTTACTCCGAGGCTAGCTGGAAGCTGGACCGCTTGGATAGTCTGGATCCCGGTTTAGAGAGAGAGAGGAGCAGCTTCGTCTCAATATCCAGAAGGATCCTGTAAATGTAGAACAATCCCACTAGCTATTTTACAGCTAGGATACTCTTTCCCCACAAAACGAGTCGAGGCTGCGATTTGAAGGTCAAGCAAGAACTGAAGTTTATTGACAGTTTATTGTCTCCTTTTATGCAACACTGCCCTGGAAAGGGCTACACCTACATAATTACCACAATAACCAATCACATACATGGTACAACCCCCACGTCTCCTCCCCTCAGATAAACCTTTAACATAATTAACACACACACAATTTTACCCAAGTTCTGGATGTACCCCAAAAACAGGGGGTACATCTTTAAATGTGGTATCCTCAGACAGTCCTGGTTTAGGGGAACAACATATCCAAAATCCGGCTCATTCGGTTAAAGGGTTCGGGAGTTATGGATCTTTGAAGTTTTGACCGACCGCACAGACTTTCTAGCCGAAAATAGTTCCACAAGTTTTGGCCTTGCGGACGGTATCCGTTCGTGCGTTAAAACCCCACGAAACCCTTGCCATCCACAGCTATCTCGGTGTTCGCCGGAATCCCCATGCAAGGTTTAGTCTTTCGAATGGCCGGTCGGTCGGTAGTTCCAGCACAAATCTACGTTGTCCTGGAGGACTCAGCGGTGTTTGCCTGTTTGCGTATCCGTTTTTAGTTCCAGGCAGTTGCTGGCAAACACCGCTGTTCATGAGTAAGATGGCCGCGAACACGTGTAACGTCCCGAAATGGCAGCCACCTATGCTTAACACAAAGGATTCGTACTGAACCATGCGAACGGCTGAAATAGAGCTGGGAGATAAAATTAATTGCACACCAGGGTAATAGTGATTCACATGTAACAAGCAACTTGGTCCTTTATATATCCAGCTGTATTATTATTGAGAGTGTCCAGGCAGAATTCATAGTTCCGTCACACAGGGTAAATTACAGTTTTGTAACAGTGCCTGACACTCCGTAAATAGTGAACTTGCATATTGAGTACATCTGTATTTAGGGAACTCACTAACTGAGTTACCTCACAAGAGGTGCTCCATTGGTCAAGCAATCATCTGAACAAACAAAAAAGAGGGGGGCATGAGTATAAGTGGTAACACTGCCAGTTGGGCCTGTAACCCTTGAGGGGCTGTGCACAGCTCTATATAGCATGCCTGTGATCTATATCATCCACTATAGTCCCCAGTAGCCTAACCTGCCAGCCCCATGGGGCACAAAGCCAGGACAGCCTGAGGGTGCAATGCGCCCAAGTCATAGCTGAGTCCCAGTCAAAGCTACAGCACATGTGCCTGCCATCGACGGAACTAATGCGGCAAGTCTGCCCCCACCTGACCACGCGGTTGCGGAGAAGTGGATGCACGGGGCCGCCGCACTGCATGGGAAGGTAACCCCCCCAACCACGCCGTGGGAGCAGTAATACCGCAAGCGGAAGCATGGGTCGGGTGGGGTGTGGAAGCAGAGGATCTCGCTCGGCAGATGGAGCCGGTGGGCGGGATCCAACACGTGGGAACGCCAGAGTCTTACTCCGGGGTCCCGGCGGTCGGCAACATAAAGCGGTCAGAGGAACGCTTTCCGGCGGCCGCAAAACGGACAAAAAGTGAAGGGGCAAAGCCACCCGGAAAAGGTAGAGGGAGGGAGGGAGGGAAAAAAGGACCCCCCCCCTCTCCCCCCCAAACCCAAGAAAAAAAATGATCCCCAGACATGGGGGCCCAAAACAGGAAAATGCAGAAAAGTCATAAGAGAAAATACATCCCTACAGCAAAAAAGTAGGGACAGAAAAATACAATCTAAATAAATAAATCATAATGGCAGTAGGAAGGTAAACACATTCTAAACAAATACATCCCTGCAGCCATAAGAAGGTAGATGCAGAAAAACAGAGTAAATAAATCAATCAAGCAATCACTACAGCACTAAGCAGGTGGGTGAAGAAAATACAGTATAGCTAAATAAATCAATCACTACAACACTAAGAAGGTAGATGCAGAAAATACAGTCTAGCTAAATAAATAAATCCCTACAGCACAAAGTAGGAAGATGCAAAAATACCCTCTAAATAAATAAATCAATACAGTAATAAACATATAAATACAGTGTAACGGATCCACTGGCACCCCGACTGGGTACCTCCGTTGAAAGATGCTCCAAGCGCTTCCAGAGGACTCCAAGCACTCCACCAGACACCATAAGCACCGCAGGCTGCAGCTATCTCCCTTCAGAACGAAGCAGGAACAAGCTCTTACAAGAGCTCAGTGATTATAGCAATGGAATATGCCTAGCATAGCAATCCCTTGTAGCAGATTCCCCCAATAAGAGACAGGACTCAAGTTGAGGGTAAAAATAGAACTCCCTGGCTGCTAGCTTGCAGCCCTTTTTATTAGGTGCTCCCATGAAGGGGAGGGACACACACAGTAACGTACATTAACCAATCACACAATAGTTACATCCCACACATAGCCCTCCCCTCTACCTGTAAACTAATTATCTGTACACACAGGAAAATACAATTATCATAGGTAGGGAAAATACAGTTTTTACACAACATTCATAACTCCCAAAATATACATCACATCCGCATAAAAATACATATTCACAATCAATCCATTCGGGGGAACAACATACTCAAAAATCATACGAATTGGACCAGGGGTTCAAAAGTTAGTAAAAGTATATTTTGTTCCCCCTGGCTCAAACAGTAAAAGTAAAACATCCCCACAATGCATCCTGGCTTCCTCCCTTCTGCCCTGGAGATAATTGGAGAAGGAATCTAATTATCTCCAAAGACAGAGCCAAACTCCATTACCCACATGGCAGACAAAAAGACAGTAAAAGACATAAAATTACATACTGATACATTTAGTACATAAAACACACATTTCTACATATCCCCAGATAGCTTTGATCTGACTGCACATTATTAGATGAATGGCACTCAGATCACACGAATAAGCCTTTCTGCAGGGAAAATAAACAGTTTAACCTGCAGGGCCATAGTCCAAAGGCAAGAGGCGGGCAAGCAGCCCCCTCCAAGGACACGTGGCGAGGTCGGTTTCGCCACACTTCTCCCCTTTGCCCCCCAGACTAACAGGGTATCTGACCTCCTGCCGGTCAGTGCCCTGGTTAGTCCAGCAACCCACCCACGAAGCACAAACAGCAGTACAGCCCATCCACAATAAATGTTTACTCCACCTGGATAAAGTAGCAACTTGTCCATGTCCAGGTGCCTCACCACGGCTGTGTGGGGAGCTGGTAGACTGCCTTGGTGGGTTGCTGAGTGGGCAGAGACCAGCGGTACTCTGCCCTGGTGCCAGCGCTTCCACAGAAGTAGCCTGATTGGAGCCTGGTTGTGGGAGGGGGAGACCGACCGTCTCCCCTCTGGGTACACAGCTCTGGGGCTGGGGGACAGGACCGACCGTCCCTACCCCTTGGGCTGTAAGCGCAGAGATTACGGTCCCATCTGCACAGTTGGGGGGCTCAACATCTCCCCTTGGTGGGTTAGGCTGCTGCTGGAGAGAGGGTGTAACAAGCTCCTCTCTCTGGACTGTCAACTGCCGCTGGGGAGAGGGGTTAACAGGCTCCTCTCCCTGACACTCTCTCTGCTGGTGGAGAGGGGGACCAGCTGTCTCCCCTTTCATTATTTTGTCCTGCTGCTGGGGTGTGAGACTGACGGTCTCTGCTCCCTGCAGGACACACTGCCGCTGGGGAGGAAGGACGACACCTTCAGCTCCCTCGGGTTCCCACTGTCGCTGGGGAGGAAGGATTGCACCCTCAGCTCCCTGGGGTACACACTGCCGCTTGGGAGGAAGGACGACACCTTCGGCTCCCTGGGTTACACACTGCTGCTGGGGAGGACGGACGACACCATCAGCTCCCTTGGGTACGCACTGCCGCTGGGGAGGAAGGATGGCACCTTCCGCTCCCTGGGATACACACTGCCGCTGGGGAGGAAGGATTGCACCTTCAGCTCCCTGGGGTACACACTGCCGCTGGGGAGGAGAAATATCACTTACCTCCCCCTGGTACTCCGGCTGCTGCTGGGGGGGGAGGTCGATGCTCTCCACTTTCTGTAACTCCAGCTCTAGTTGGAGATCTGGGCCGGTTGCCCAGCATCCCTGTAGGGCCGGTGGAGAGATCTCGGTCCCATCTCCACCTGCCTGCAGGGGGTCCTCCCAGGACCAGTCTATGAGGTCCTCTACCTCGGGTACCTCTGGTTGCTGTTGGGGAGGGAGACCGGTTGTCTCTTCCTCCAATAACACATTCTGCCGCTGGGGAGTGAGACCGACTGTCTCCCCTCCCTGTAAAACATACTGCCGCTGGGCATCTGGGCCGGGTGCCCAGCATCCCTGTAGGGCCGGTAGAGAGACCTCGGTCCCATCTCCACCGGCCACCTCGGTTTCTTCCTCGTCCCACTCTACCTGTGGCTGGAGTTTCTCCCAACGTGCCCACTGGCCTTCCCTCAACGCCCTGTGTTGAAGGTTCCGGGTCACCATGTCCCACACGAACCGCATGTATTTCTCCTCTGGATTGGGTCCGTAAAACTTCAGGTGTAACCCTACCATCGTGCCAAACTCTAGTATGGAGTAGCTATACGCCATGCTTGCTGTAGCCACTGCTGGTTCCATTATGTTGCTGAAGATAAGGACGCTGCACAACTCCACACGTTACCGGTGTCTCCGAGCTGCTTCTCCTCGCACTAGGACACCATCCCACCGCTTGCCACCAATGTAACGGATCCACTGGCACCCCGACTGGGTACCTCCGTTGAAAGATGCTCCTAGCGCTTCCAGAGGACTCCAAGCACTCCACCAGACACCATAAGCACCGCTCCCATGGGTGCTCCCATGAAGGGGAGGGACACACACAGTAACGTACATTAACCAATCACACAATAGTTACATCCCACACATAGCCCTCCCCTCTACCTGTAAACTAATTATCTGTACACACAGGAAAATACAATTATCATAGGTAGGGAAAATACAGTTTTTACACAACATTCATAACTCCCAAAATATACATCACATCCGCATAAAAATACATATTCACAATCAATCCATTCGGGGGAACAACATACTCAAAAATCATACGAATTGGACCAGGGGTTCAAAAGTTAGTAAAAGTATATTTTGTTCCCCCTGGCTCAAACAGTAAAAGTAAAACATCCCCACAATGCATCCTGGCTTCCTCCCTTCTGCCCTGGAGATAATTGGAGAAGGAATCTAATTATCTCCAAAGACAGAGCCAAACTCCATTACCCACATGGCAGACAAAAAGACATAAAATTACATACTGATACATTTAGTACATAAAACACACATTTCTACATATCCCCAGATAGCTTTGATCTGACTGCACATTATTAGATGAATGGCACTCAGATCACACGAATAAGCCTTTCTGCAGGGAAAATAAACAGTTTAACCTGCAGGGCCATAGTCCAAAGGCAAGAGGCGGGCAAGCAGCCCCCTCCAAGGACACGTGGCGAGGTCGGTTTCGCCACATACAGTAAAATATCCACAACCACCCATATAAAACAGGATGCAGTGGTACTCTGACGTGTACTGTCTGCGGAGCAGCAAAGAAAGAGGAAATAGTTAGTTGGGAGAAGCCTTTTATAGATTCATGATTTTTTTGTCTCTGGTGTTTTTATCTCTATGTTAATGTGCTGCTGTGGAGTTCTAGTAAAGAAATATGAAGCCTCCTGGCATGCTATAAAATTAGCAGTGTCTTGCCAAAGAAATATTTATTGCATAGATGAAACATAGTGCAAAGAAAATATCTCAAGATGACAATTTAACAAAGGCAGAACTAATTTCTAACACAGGTTGAGGTATATTCAAAGCAAATGCTGCTGACTTCCAGAGGCCCAAAAACTTAATTACGTGTACTGGAATATCATGATTAGAGGCTGTGGAGGATGCCCCTTTCCGAAAAGAATGTCCAGAAAAATTGCTAGTGTTCAGACCTAGTATGGTCAGTAGTATGCGTACGTACTGCTTGAATTTCGCTGTTGTTAAGACAGCTTTGTGGAGGACTAGCAGCGGGATGTCAGACTGAGGTGGTAATGATTGGAGATATATATCTAGTACTTTTACAGGGCACCATTTGTTTGAAGTAGGATAATATGTGATATGCACTACTTTACCCAGCTAACTTGTTTTAGTAATGGGTAGGGACAAGATATAGTGATCCTGTCGTTTAATAAGATAGGAACGTTTGAGGCAGTCTTGTGCGTATTTGTTACCAAGTATGGTAAATTCGCAAGGTCTAAGAAAACCGTAATAAGCCAAATAAATGGCTGTTTTGATTACCAAATTCGTGGTGTGTTCGAATGGGGCAGTATCCAATAAGTCAGACATGTCCTTAAATAACTGTTTGTGTATTGGTAATCTTGTGGTTGGAGGCATAGTACTGGTTTTCTGTATGCCTTTTAGTATGTTTTTAATGGGGTAAGATGATAGGATAGAAAACTGGGGTTATCTGGGTATAAAGTATACATGTGGTGTTGGATGCCGGTTAAATATAATTTAATGGTATCGTGTGACAGTTTGAGATGACAAAAGGAGGCTAAAGCTACCAGCGTTGAAATGATAAAAAACTGAACCAAGTTATGTTCTAACATAAATCTCTTATATGGTTTGAAGGCTCTATTGTAGGACAGTTTAGTGTTTTCAGATAGGGCTAAACTAGCCAAGGCGAGACTATGCCTTTCCAATTCTTTTAGTCCATTACAAGATCCTGAAAACACGGTGCTGCAGTAGCTGTCGGGGAGGCCGTGGTTAATGTGTCTCTGAAGGCCTAGAATTCAAAGCGAGACAATTTGTCAGCTGCAGTATTATAGATCCCTGGTACATGACAACAGACCAAATAAAACTTATTACAGGCAGTCAGCCAGGTCAGTCTTCTCATGAATCTCATGATCGTCAGAGATGAGGAACGTCCCTTGTTTATGATGTGGCAGGTAGCTAGGTTGTCGGACAAACAGCGTACCGAGCTACCTGCCTGTCAGAACTTAACTGTCGGCTTCTCGCTATTGCGACATTTCCGGGTTGACGGAACAACATCACGCCCCCTTCTCTGACGTGGCTTCCTCACGCTACATAGGGGAACTGCACCAGTTTCAAAGTGCTTGGTTATTTTGAAGCTTTCTAGATCATCTTCTACAAACAATTCTCTCGCTAAACTTCCCTACACGTCTACCAAACCTGGACTGTTGAACCGCTGATCTCCATTTCCCTTCTGTTACAAAACTGTTATTTACCCTGTGTGATGGAACTATGAATCCTGCCTGGACACTCTCAATAATAATACAGCTGGATATATAAAGGACTAAGTTGCTGGTTACCTGTGAATCACTATTACCCTGGTGTGCAATTAAGTGCTATTTTACCTCCCAGCTCTATTTCAGCCGTTCGCATGGTTCAGCACGAATCCTTTTTGTTAAGCATAGGTGGCCGCCATTTAGGGACTTTGCACGTGGTCGCGGCCATCTTACGCACGGACAGCGGTGTTTGCCAGCAATCGCCTGGAACTAAAAACGGATACGCAAACAGGCGAACACCGCTGAGACCTCCAGGACAAAGTAAATTTGTGTTGGAACTACTGACCAACTGGCCGTTCGGTAGAAAGACTTAATAGACTATGGGGATTCTAGCGACCATCAAGAACCGAATGTATGGCAAGATTTTTGTGCCTTTTTACTGCACAAACGAGGACCGACCGCAAGGCCAAATCTTATGGAACTACTTTCGGCTAGTGTGTCTGTGCGGTCGGTCAAAACTTTGAAGCTCCATATCTCCCAAACCCCTTTACCGAATGGGATGATTTTTGACAATGTTGTACCCACAGACTAGGGGTATTTTGGGAACATCCAAAACTAGGGTAAAATTGTGTGCTTGTTAATTGTGTTACTTGCTTATCTGAGGGGAGGAGATATGTGGGAGGTAACTCATGTATGATTGGTGTCTTGTGTAATTCTTGTAAATCCCTCCCTTGCATGGGAGAATCCTTTATAAGGAAGTTAGGTGAATAAAAGTTCAGTTCTTGCTAGACCTTCAAATCCCAGCCTCGACTCGTTTTGTGGGGAAAGATTATCCTAGCTGTAAAATAGCTAGTGGGATTGTTCTACATTTACAGGATCCTTCTGGATATCGAGACGAAGCGGCTCCTCTCTCTCTCCCTAAACCGAGATCCAGACTATCCAAGCGGTCCAGCTTCCAGCTAGCTTGAGAGTAACATTTGATGGCAGCGGCGGGATTGTCCTGGGTTTCCTAGGAGAGGTACTGAAAAATGTAAACATACGACCCTGAAGGATTTACTCAAAAGCAGAGGGGGGAACGCCAGCAACCGTCCGAGAAGGGAACTGATCGCAGAATTAAACGAACTGGATCAGAGCTTCACGATGGCAGAAACCCCGACCACGAGTAGTGACGAAAAGACCAGGATTGTTCGGGAGAGGCTCTCGCTATACGGGCCGAACCCACCTATGGAACTGGTGCAGCAGTTGATGGCAGAAGCGGATGAGGATATACGGAAGGCTCGAGCCCACGAACTCAGCCTAGTGACCGCACACCGCAATGCCGAAGCACCGCAGGTAATCGTTCCTGTCAAAACGCCGGGAGGCCAAAGATACCCTATGCGGCTTTTAGACCCTTCCTAGAGAGCGAGACAGGAATCGATTAATATTTGGCGGACTTCGAAAGGCATTGTGCCCTGCACCAGATTCCCAACAGAGAGTGGCCCACGATATTGTCTGGGAAACTATCCGGGTGAGCCCTGCAAGCATTTCGGACTGGGCGCTGAGGAAGTGACACAGTATGCGCTGGTCAAAGAGACACTGTTGCGGCGGTACGCGGTAACTCCTGACATGTATCGCCGACAATTTCGTAGAAAAAGAAAAAGAAGCCTAACGATACACATATGGAATGGGCACACTAAATGCCGAGAGTGGCAAATCACTGGATGAGCAGAAGTAAAGCTGTGACTGGTGGGGAAATTTTACAGTTATTTCTCTTAGAACATTTTTATAACGGCATCGAGCAGCAGGGGAAGGAATGGCTGCGAGACAGACGACCTTCTACCTTAGAAGAAGCAGCCAAATTGGCCGATGAACATTACGACTCCCGTCTACACGAACCCACGAACTACCGAACTCCAGCACGGGTCGAACACAAAGATATTTACCGTACATCACCACGTACCGAATTCCGAGCCCCGGTGCCCGTACGGTACTCAGGACCACGGAATAACAACTCTGATCGTCCCAGACCGACCTGCTACCGATGCAAGCAACCAGGGCACCTCATGGCTAGCTGCCCCCTTAATGCACACCAGACCCCCCGGAATTATAATTACCACTCTGGGTCATCTCGTCCTGCCCGGGCACTCTGTGTTAACCAAGACCCCCTATGGAGGAATATTTGGGACCACTTCACAAAGCAGATCCTGTATATGCTGCTTCGGATAACCGCCAGCACCATCGGCAGAAGGTATGGCTCGAGGGGCGATCTACCGAGGGGTTAAGAGACACAGGGCTACCATTACACTGGTCCAGAGCCATTTGGTGCCGGAGCACAAGCGATCAGGGCAGACTGTGGCCGTTAGAGTGGCGGGGGGATGTGTACAAAATTCCGACCGCTAAAGTACATCTTGATTGGGGAGCGGGAAAGGGGGCCGTGAACATGGGCATAATGGATAATTTACCTGCCGAAGTACTACTGGGCAACGATTTGGGCCCCATGACTTCTGCCTATGCTCCAGTATACAACAACGAGGCGAACCCAGTGACTACCCGAGCCCAAGCCCGAACGGAGCGAGAACTCTCACCAGTGCGGGAGACACAGGTAAGACCTACCCCGACCTTGACTGACCCGTTAGGTCCCATACCCTGGGACACCCCAGATGCTTTCGAGACAGAGTCTAAGACTGACCCGACATTACAAAAGTACTGGGAACGAGCAGAGACCGGAGGGAGCGGGTCAGATAACAAAACCTTTTTATGGGAAAAGGGAAAGCTATAACGCTTGATGGAGAAAAGGGGGCAGCATAGGCGACAGCTGGTAGTGCCCCACAAATACTGTTGAGAAATACTCAAGATAGGACACAACATTCACTTGGCAGGCCACCTAGTTGTAACCCGCACACTACACCACATTACTCACACGTTCTTTTGGCCAGTGGTACACGCTGATGTTAGGACTTATTGTAATACCTGCGATGTGTGTCAACGAGTAGGGAGGAGAGGCCCTAAAACTCATCTAGTAAATATGCCCATTGTAGAGGAACCCTTCAGCAGGGTTGCTATTGACCTAGTGGGACCTCTGGCTACCCCTAGTCCCTCCGGTAAGCACTACATTCTTACCATAGTGGACTACGCTACCAGGTACCCAGAAGCCGTCGCCCTATCCAACATCCAAGTGGATACAGTAGCGAATGCGCTGGTGCAGGTGTTCTCCCGGGTAGGATTTCCGAAAGAAATCCTGTCCGACCGAGGCACCCAATTTACTGCCGAATTGACTCAGCAACTCTGGCAGGTTTGCAAAATTAAGTCCCTCCTGATCTCTCTATACCACCCCCAGATGAACGGACTTTGTGAGAGGTTCAATGGGACCCTCAAACAAATGCTCAAGACGTTTACTCAGGAATACCGAGACTGGGAACGTTTTCTGCCGCACCTCCTATTTGCTAATCGGGAGGTGCCCCAGGAAACGACAGGGTTCTCTCCCTTCGAGTTGCTCTACGGAAGAAAGGTACGGGGACCCCTAAACCTGATACGGGAGCACTGGGAGGGAGAGATGACGGTGTCCCCATTGTGCCGTACGTGCTGGAACTCAGGGACCGAATGGAGCAATTAGCCAAATCAGTGCAGGCTAACCTCCAATCGGCCCAGAGAAGATAGAAGGTATGGTACGATCGGGGGGCCCGAAAGAGTATCTTTACCATAGGGCAAAAGGTGTTAGTGCTTAAGTCAGTTAAGACAGACAAATTGCAGGCGTCCTGGCAGGGCCCCTACCAGATAGTGGAGAAAAGGGGAGACACCACTTATGTAATAGCTAGCTGCCATGACAGCAATCTTAGAAAGACGTTCCATGTGAACATGCTCAAGAAATATCTTAAGGGACCAGAGAACGTGACGGCCGTATGCTGTCCCCCTCGTGAAGACCCCGACAGTCTACCCATCCCAGATCTGTTAGAAAAGAGTCCGCACGCAGATATAGTAGCTCAGGTCAAGATAGGGGACCGACTTAGCCCCACTGAAAGGGAGCAGCTTAACCAACTCCTGCAGTCCAAAAGCCCCACTTTCTCCCAGAAGCCAGGGTACACTACCTTAACCACCCACCAGGTAGATACCCCGGGACAAGCTCCTTTACGCCAGGCTCCTTACCGAATCCCCGAGGCAGTTAGGACAGGAATGAATACGGAGATCGGTGAGATGCTCCAACTCAGGGTAATTGAGCCCTCCGATAGTCCCTGGGGTTCCCCAGTGGTACTGGTGCCCAAGAAAGATGGGTTTTGCTTAGACTATGAAAATACTTTGCTTAGGCTCAATGAAAATACAGTGATGGACGCTTACCCTATGCCCAGGGTAGACAAGCTACTCGATTGTATAGCCAGGGCAAATTATCTGACCACCATCGACCTCTGCAAGGGTTACTGGCAGATTCCACTGGCCCAGGAGGCTATCCCCAAGTCGGCATTCGTCACCCCGTTCGGCTTATATCATTTTAAGGTAATGCCGTTTGGGATGAAGAATGCCCCAGCTACATTCCAGCACGTGGTCGATAGGCTCCTGGATGGCTTCCAGAGTTTTGCTTGTGCATACCTGGACAACATAGCGATCCACAGTGAGTCCTGGGAGGACCACTTAGCTCACGTAGGAATGGTTCTGGATCAGATCCGGGCCACTGGCCTGACTCTGAAGCCAGAAAAATGCCACTTTGGGATGGCCGAGGTACAGTACCTGGGTCACCGGGTGGGGTGTGGGAAACAGCGACCAGAGCCGGCCAAGATAGACGCTGTCGCCAATTGGCCCACCCCCACCACTATGACTCAGGTCCTAGCATTCCTGGGCACAGCAGGGTACTACAGATGGTTTGTACCAGACTACAGCACACTTGCCAAACCCCTGACTGACCTGACCAAGAAAAACTTACCTCGATAGGTCCTGTGGTCTCCCCACTGGCTTTCCAAGCTCTCAAAAATGCTCTTGTTAACGCTCCTGTCTTGGCGGCCCCAGCCCATAACAAACATTTTCTCGTCCATACAGACGCTTCCATGTTCGGACTGGGAGCTGTCCTCAGCCAAGTAGGCGGAGACGGAGGGGAGCACCCAGTTGCCTACATCAGCCGTAAGCTCCTGCCACGCGAAGTCAACTATGCAGCGGTAGAAAAAGAGTGTTTGGCTTTGGTGTGGGCACTGAAGAAATTGACTCCCTATTTGTATGCACAAGAGTTCACTCTGGTTACAGCCCATAACCCGTTGGTGTGGCTAAACCGGGTCTCTGGGGATAACGGCAGACTTTTACGTTGGAGTTTATCGTTGCAACCCTTCAACTTCACCATTACCTACAGACCTGGGAAACAGAATGGCAACGCCGACGGGTTGTCCAGACAAACAGACCTCAGCCCAGCATAACTAGCGGTCTGGACAGCCTTAGTCTGCCCCGAAAAGGGGTCAGACAGTGTCTGCCAGAGTGTTTCACAAAAAGGGAGCACTGTTACAAAACTGTTATTTACCCTGTGTGACGGAACTATGAATCCTGCCTGGACACTCTCAATAATAATACAGCTGGATATATAAAGGACCAAGTTGCTGGTTACATGTGAATCACTATTACCCTGGTGTGCATTTTAGTGCTATTTTACCTCCCAGCTCTATTTCAGCCGTTCTCATGGTTCAGCACGAATCCTTTGTGTTAAGCATAGGTGGCCGCCATTTCGGGACTTTGCACGTGGTCGCGGCCATCTTACGCACGAACAGCGGTGTTTGCCAGCAATCGCCTGGAACTAAAAACGGATACGCAAACAGGTGAACACCGCTGAGACATCCAGGACATCATAAATTCGTGTTGGAACTACCGACCGACCGGCCGTTCGGTAGAAAGACTTAATAGACTATGGGGATTCTAGCGACCATCAAGAACTGAATGTATGACAAGATTTTCATGCCTTTTTACCGCACGAACGAGGACCGACCGCAAGGCCAAATCTTATGGAACTATTTTCGGCTAGTGTGTCTGTGCGGTCGGTCAAAACTTTGAAGCTCCATATCTCCTGAACCCCTTTACCGAATAGGATGATTTTTTACTATGTTTTACCCACAGACTAGGACTATCTGGGGATACTAAATTTATGAATGTACCCTGTAACGGACCGTATTGCTCAAAAGGGGATAAAAATCGTTTAGGGAATATGCCCCTTTTCCATAGACCAGCAGCTACTGCAAGCACCAATCTCCCGGACTGCAAACTGTACAAATCTTCCAACTCCCGAACTGTAAACACACGAACCCTGGAATAGCTGAACAGGAAAAGCATACAATCCGCTTACACTCCTGGCAGTCAGCATACAATCCAATTCCCCCAAAAACGAGACGACACATCGGTTTGAGGGTCAAGCAGAATCTCAGGTCTGGAGGCATAAAACAACCAATCAAGTAACAATACAACCCACACATCCCCTCCCCTCAGATAAGCTATTAACATAATTATTACATACAGTAAAATACAGTTTCCACACATACTCTGTAACTTTAAAACCATACATCACATTCACATAAAAATACATATCCACAACCAATCCATTCAGGGGAACAACATATTAAAAAATGGCATGAATCAGACCAGGGGTTCAAAAGTTAGTAAAAGTATCTTTTGTTCCCCCTGGCTGGCAGTATTTTAATCTGGCTCAAACAGTAAAAGTAAAACATCCCCACAATGCATCATGGCTTCCTCCCTTCTGCCCTGGAGATAATTGGAGAAGTAATCCAATTATCTCCCAGGTCAAAGACAAACTCCATTACACATGTGGGGACCTAAATACAGGATTATGTTTTAAAATATATAAAGTCACTTTTTATACATTACACACAGACATGTAACATATCCCCAGATAGCTCAGGTCTGCGTGCACATTATTAGGTGAATGGCACGCAGACCACACAAGTACAGTTTAATTGCCATGGAGCCAAAGTCTTTCCCATAGTCTTTCATTATATGAATAGGCTCCATGGCATAGCTATCTGCGGGTATCACTGCTCACACAGGGCAAGTACCGAATGGCCCCACTGTGTTTAAAGGGCCAGAATGAGTGACATGCACTCTGTTAGGGCCGAATACGTTTTGTAGAAGGGCCCAATCTCCCAGGGCCATAGTCCAAAGGCAAGAGGCGGGCAAGCAGCCCCCTCCAAGGACACGTGGCGAGGTCGGTTTCACCACACTTCTCCCCTTTACCCCCCAGACTAACAGGGTATCTGACCTCCTGCCGGTCAGTGCCCTGGTTAGTCCAGCAACCCACCCACGAAGCACAAACAGCAGTACCTCCCACCCACAATAAATGTTTACTCCACCTGGATAAAGTAGCAGCTTGTCCAGGTTCAGGTTCCTCACCACGGCTGTGCGGGGAGCTGGTAGACTGCCTTGGTGGGTTGCTGAGTGGGCAGAGACCAGCGGTACTCTGCCCTGGTGCCAGCGCTACCACGGAAGTAGCCTGATTGGAGCCTGGTTGTGGGAGGGGGAGACCGACTTTCTCCCCTCTGGGTACACAGCTCTGGGGCTGGGGAACAGGACCGACCGTCCCTACCCCTTGGGCTGTAAGCGCAGAGACTACGGTCCCATCTGCACAGTTGCGGGGCTCAACATCTCCCCTTGGTGGGTTAGGCTGCCGCTGGGGAGAGGGGTTAACACGCTCCTCTCCCTGACACTCTCTCTGCTGGCGGAGAGGGGGACCAGCTGTCTCCCCTTTCATTATTTTGTCCTGCTGCTGGGGTGTGAGACTGACGGTCTCTGCTCCCTGCAGGACACACTGCTGCTGGGGAGGAAGGATGACACCTTCAGCTCCCTGGGATACACACTGTCGCTGGGGAGGAAGGATGGCACCCTCAGCTCCCTGGGGTACATACTGCTGCCGGGGAGGAAGGATTGCACCCTCAGCTCCCTGGGGTACACACTGCCGCTGGGGAGGAAGGACGACACCTTCGGCTCCCTGGGTTACACATTGCCGCTGGGGAGGACGGACGACACCATCAGCTCCCTGGGGTACACACTGCCGCTGGGGATGAAGGATGGCACCTTTCGCTCCCCGGGATACACACTGCCGCTGGGGAGGAAGGATTGCACCTTCAGCTCCCTGGGGTACACACTGCCGCTGGGGAGGAAGGACGGCACCTTCAGCTCCCTGGGATACACACTGCCGCTGGGGAGGAAGGACGGCACCTTCAGCTCCCTGGGATACACACTGCCGCTGGGGAGGAAGGATTGCACCTTCAGCTCCCTGGGGTACACACTGCCGCTGGGGAGGAAGGACGACACCTTCAGCTCCCTGGGATACACACTGCCGCTGTTGAGGAAGGATTGCACCTTCAGCTCCCTGGGGTACACACTGCCGCTGGGGAGGAAGGCCTGCACCTTCAGCTCCCTGGGACTTACTCTGCCGCTGGGGAGGAAGGACGACACCTTCAGCTCCCTGGGATACAATCTGCTGCTGGGGAGGAAGGACGGCACCTTCAGCTCCCTGGGATACACACTGCCGCTGGGGATCCTCGCAGGACCAGTCTAGGAGGTCGGCTACCTCGTGTACCGCTGGTTGCTGTTGGGGAAGAGGGCCGGTTGTCTCTTCCCGGGCCTCATTGATGAGTCGCAGGTAATCCCACTCCTGGTTCCATTCCTGGGTGACCAAATACCGTAGGTCTGCCTCGAGGTCAATAGCGCTAGGGAGACCCAGCATGTCTTCTCGGTCGTAACACAGGTCCCAAAAACGAGAGTCGGTAGCTGTCCCAAAGTCCTCATCTTCGATATTATCCCAAAATAGGCCAGGGCCAGCGTAATCTCCACCTTCTGGGAACTCATACCCTGCCATCTCGGGGACACACTGAGCTGCGTACCACTGTATCACCTGGTATGCGTCGTCGAGCACCAGTTCTCCATATACTAAGATCTCGAGTCTAGTCACCCACGCTTCTTCGGTCTTTTTCCTCAGGAGGGGCATCCGCTCTGCCATTCGAGACAGGATTCGCTGCCTTCTGCTGCGGCTCCGATCCCCTCTTGAATACTGTACTTCCTCTAGGGCTTCGTCCCACAATCTGGCTCTGGCAGTCTCTCTGTACATCAACATGTCCTCTTCTGACACTGCTCCAGACCTCCGGAATACGGAACCGTACAATCTATCCTGCAACTTCTCCTCCATTTTCTGAGTTCCTTTGTAGATAGGGTCGCTGTACGGGTACTAGCGTTGCCCTCAATTTGTAATCCAGGAATGGTGTTGTCTGTAGCTGTCCCTCTGGTTGTAGGAACGATCCCACCGCTGCCACCAATTGTAACGGACCGTATTGCTCAAAAGGGGATAAAAATTGTTTAGGCGATATGCCCCTTTTCCATAGACCAGCAGCTACTGCAAGCACCAATCTCCCAGACTGCAAACTGTACAAATCTTTCAACTCCCGAACTGGAAACACACGAACCCTGGAATAGCTGAACAGGAAAAGCATACAATCCGCTTACACTCCTGGCAGTCAGCATACAATCCAATTCCCCAAAAAACGAGACGACACATCGGTTTGAGGGTCAAGCAGAATCTCAGGTCTGGAACACCCAGCCTGCTTTTTATTACAGTTCTGCACATACAGGACACACCCAGGGGGAGGCATAAAATAACCAATCAAGTAACAATACAACCCACACATCCCCTCCCCTCAGATAAGCTATTAACATAATTATTACATACAGTAAAATACAGTTTCCACACATACTCTGTAACTTTAAAACCATACATCACATTCACATAAAAATACATGAATCAGACCAGGGGTTCAAAAGTTAGTAAAAGTATCTTTTGTTCCCCCTGGCTGGCAGTATTTTAATCTGGCTCAAACAGTAAAAGTAAAACATCCCCACAATGCATCATGGCTTCCTCCCTTCTGCCCTGGAGATAATTGGAGAAGTAATCCAATTATCTCCCAGGTCAAAGACAAACTCCATTACACATGTGGGGACCTAAATACAGGATTATGTTTTAAAATATATAAAGTCACTTTTTATACATTACACACAGACATGTAACATATCCCCAGATAGCTCAGGTCTGCGTGCACATTATTAGGTGAATGGCACGCAGACCACACAAGTACAGTTTAATTGCCATGGAGCCAAAGTCTTTCCCATAGTCTTTCATTATATGAATAGGCTCCATGGCATAGCTATCTGGGGGTATCACTGCTCACACAGGGCAAGTACCGAATGGCCCTACTGTGTTTAAAGGGCCAGAATGAGTGACATGCACTCTGTTAGGGCCGAATACGTTTTGTAGAAGGGCCCAATCTCCCAGGGCCATAGTCCAAAGGCAAGAGGCGGGCAAGCAGCCCCCTCCAAGGACACATGGCAAGGTCGGTTTCGCCACATACCCCAAGTATTTGGGGTACATCCAAAACTAGGGTAAAATTGTGTGCTTGTTAATTGTGTTACTTGCTTATCTGAGGGGAGGAAATATGTGGGAGGTAACTCATGTATGATTGGTGTCTTGTGTAATTCTTGTAAATCCCTCCCTTGCATGGGAGAATCCTTTATAAGGAAGTTAGGTGAATAAAAGTTCAGTTCTTGCTTTACCTTCAAATCGCAGCCTCGACTCGTTTTGTGGGGAAAGATTATCCTAGCTGTAAAATAGCTAGTGGGATTGTTCTACATTTACAGGATCCTTCTGGATATCGAGACAAAGCGGCTCCTCTCTCTCTCCCTAAACCGAGATCCAGACTATCCATGCGGTCCAGATTCCAGCTAGCCTGGGAGTAACCATAACACCTTCCCTTGACCTTGGACTACCTGTGATATTGTTCCTACTTCCTCTAGTCGGATTACATTACTTGAAAACCTTCCAAGGAAACGGCAAGTTATCTAAATTGGATTGTATCATGCATGTACGTAGTGGGCATTGGATAGCATTCCCTTCATCCCCCATAAAACCATAATTTACCCCTTCAAATAACGACAGACAACTTCTTGGAGAAAACAGGCCACAGCAATTATTAACACAACCAAATACTGTATAACTCCTTTAACATATAACGAAATAATAATTATCATAAATTAACATAAACAATTTGCATATAGTCATACAGTAACCAAAGAAACCGTCCTTGCCAATATAACTTCCCCAAGGCTCTCACCTCCCCCCCTCGGCATAATAAAAACATCTTCCTTTTCCGGGCTCCCCACCAACTCGGTGGGGCCCAACCATAATGCTCCCCACTGGTCGACTTACAACCCAGTGGGGACACGTCTAACCTGGTACCTCCTCCTGGTTCACCATAAGAGACAGGGGGAGGATGGTACCAAACCATCCCTTATTTGGCAAGGACACCCCCCTGCCACAACCCCACTGTTTTAAGCCTAAAATCAGCAGGGGACCCCAAACAAACCAACCATGGCCTTTTCCACCGTCTCGCGAATGGCCAGATTAAAATGGTCGAGCACGACCTTAGTCAAATGAACCCCATCCGGCCGCAACAAATCTGACGCCTCCTTCTCAAAACCTGATGAAATGGGTATCCCCCAAAACCCCTATAACGAACCGCTTAACCCAACGGTTGAACCCTTCGCGGCAGCCCTTCAACGCACTCCAGATGTGTGCTTGCCGCCAATAGTTCCTCGCCACAACCTCCGACCACACCATGCAAAAATAACCCGGAAATTACATAAGGATCTGGGACAAGTCCCGCTTCCCTATGTCCACCAAGTCTCCGAGCGCACCGTCCCCAGGTCAGTACCCCCCCAGGGGGAATGACCAGAACCAATGACACCCCCCGCAAGCGAGAGAACCTGACCACTTCACTTCCGGGAGGAGCCAGACCCACGTCATGTCCCCCCGGCGCTGAACCTCCGAACCTCCACCGTCGAGTGCTCAATCATCCGCCCCGAGAAGGAAAAAACAATCAACGGAGCAAACCAGCGTACCGCACTCTGGAACAAATCTCCCAGAGTTCCACCTTCCTATCCTTCGCACATCCCGATTCAGCATACACAGCCGAAAGGCCTCCGTCGCAGAGTCAATGCGGAAAGAATGACCGCCAAACTAATTGAAAATGGGAGAGGAAGTTCCCCTCCTCGTATACCATGATTGGGCCAGCCAGGTACGGCGCCCGGACCAGACAGGCGTCCAATCCTGAGACCGCTGCCAGCGGGACCCACCTGCCCTTGCAAAGGATGTTGGTCTTGTATGGACGAGTCTTGAAGGACACCAGGTCCTGACCATCCTGGACATCCGCAAACAGAATCCTCCCCTACCGGCTGACCAGTTCGGACCCACCAATACTCCAATTCTCATGGCCCCAAAGAAATGAAGAAATGACGAGGCATACCTCTGGGAGCACTTGGCACAATTGTGCCCATAGGGCCCCCAAAACCGGCCTCTTTGGATCCACAGAAACCGACCCCTGCACGGCCCCTAAACCTCATGCCATACCAGAAACTCCGTGGTGACAGCCACCCAACCCTGGGACTGAACCAGAAAACTAAACTGGACACGGACAAGGACACCCCGGAGGGCGACATATTCGGCAAAACCCAACGCTCCTGCAGTCACAACAGACCTTGTAATGAGCAGGCGAACCCGCAAATACACCCACCTCTGACTCCCGCGCCTGCCTTTCCACCCATACCCTGGAGTACTTTGGCCCAAGAAGAACCGGACCTACACGACACATGAAGACATGGGCACCGGAGCACCAGACGCTGGAGCAGGGGAAGCAGGGCCGGACTGGCCCACCGGGATACCGGGAAATTTCCCGGTGGGACGTTTGCACCTGGGGCCGGGCAGACACCTGGGTCTGCTGGCGGCCGATGGGGGACTTGTCCTGGCGGCCGCTGGGGGAGCTGCACTGGCTCTGATCTCCCGCTCCAGCGTGCAGCTGAATAAGACCGGGGCCGGAATATGACGTCATATTCCGGCCCCGGTCTCATTCAGCAGCGTGCGAGGGCGTGAGAGCAGAGCCAGTGCAGCTCCTCCAGCGGCCGCCAGGACAAGTCCCCCAGCGGCCGCCAGCAGACCTCCCCCAGTGGCCGCCAGGACAAGTCCCCCAGTGGCCGCCAGCAGACCTCCCCCAGCAGCTTCCAGCACAGGTGCCCTTGCCCCAGCAGCCTCCTGCACTGCACAACCCCCTGGCAGGTAGGAGTAATGTGTGTCAGTGTGAGTTTTCTGTCATTTTGTCATGGTGTGTGTCTGTATGGTGTGTGTGTGTGTGTGTGTCTCTGTCTGTCTGTGTCATGGTGTGTGTCTGTGTCATGGTGTGTGTGTGTGTGTCTGTCTGTGTCATGGTGTGTGTGTGGGACTAATGTCACCAAAATACAACAAGAGCTGAGCCACGAACAATAGTGTAGGTTCCTTATATAGGCATGTAACTCCACCCATAATCAGCTCTACCCACACATACTCTTACCCAATCAATCGAACAAGAACTAACTTCCTGTTTGGCCACATGGCTTGTCCAGCACAATGGAGGAGGGGAATACTATATCCTGTATCCTTGCACATGCTCCGTACACTACTGATTGTATCTTTGCCACGTGCAACCAACCGACCGATACACCAGTATATGCACGTACACATAAAACGTGGTAATCTCGGCCTACTAAATTTATTTTTACCGAGATTCCACCACATTCCCCCTTTGATGCTTCTGATATTTCACAATTCCAGATGCATCACTTAACCATAGTTTGCATATACCTCAGGTTGCCATGAACCAGACCAGACTTTGCGAATCCCTAAAGACATGAATCCCTCAACATTAATCTTCCTGTACTGGTTCTCCCTGATTTAGAGCCTCATATCTGTATATAGCCATTATCTGTGCAGCAGCATTTCTCTCTGCTATATTTTCTATAATGCTCTGCACAGACCTAACTACCAAAGGAATAAGACATGGTAGGAGAAGACACAGCATCAAGATTAGCATGACTCCACCTACCAATGCCTTAAGTCCTACAAACTGCTCATACCAGTTACCAAACCAACTACTTGGATTATACCCTTTCCATACCTGAGTAGGCACATGCGCTAGTTTAACCATATGGCTAGTAAGCTCAGCTATTGCTTGCCCCTCATCGTCTATTTGAAGACAGCAATTGCTTAGGTTAAACTTCCCACATACACCTCCCTCTACTGCCAATAGGTAATCCAAGGCTAATCTATTCTGGTAAACGGCTGTCCTCATCCTAGTATTATGTTTCGCTAGGAGATTGAGCGCTTGCGATGTCTCGTTGGTAATAATCTCAACCACTGCCTGTAACCTTATAATACGGTTGAGCATATATATTGGGGTTCTATATCCAAAAGTACCATCCTCTGCCCATGTAGTTGGCCCATAATAATCTATAATACGCTGGGGAGGCCATTCATTATCTTCCCAGGTACCTATCTCTAGGGGTCCCCTTTTCTTTCTATGATTCACATCATATACCTTAACTCACAAAGTCTCACCTGTTTCAATAGGCAACAAGAAGAAGGATGGTTTGAGCATACCTAACACACATGCCCCTTCCCAGTCCTGTGGTAACTCCGAATAGGCTTTCTTACCACAGATCCAGTACAAATTTGCTGGGGCTTTCCAACTAGATGTAGTAGATAGGTCAAACCACACGTCCTTTAAATTGGTATAACTTGCAAACGGGTTAGGTGGTTCCGAGACATTTGAAGCCGACCACCAAGTTGTATTCTTTATATTATCATCATAAGCTTTTTGCCCTAGACAAGTCAAGTCTCCTACAGATGTATTAAACCTTATTCCTTTTCTTGCTATGCAAACATAACCTATAATGGAGGTCTTTAATCGCCACTGAGATTTACCTCTAACACTCATTTGATAATCGGCTTGAGAAGATGTTATCTGTTCAATTGTCTCAGAACCAGAATACATTACCTCCTTTGCTTCCCAGGGCCATTGGTCTCCCATATTAGTACCTCCACACACATAGCAGTTGGTTACATTAAGACTACCAGCAATACTCTCGGATAGATCAATAAACAAGTTCTAAGCATTATGGGGGATCTTATTTTCTACACTCATCTCTTCATAAAGGGAGAGGTATTAGCAGTAGAAAGAGGGAAGTGCTCATGCCATTGTACAGAACATTGGTGAGACCTCACTTGGAGTACTGTACACAGTACTGGAGACCATATCTTCAGAAGGATATTGATACCTTAGAGAGAGTTCAAAGAAGGGCTACTAAACTGGTTCAAGGATTGCAGGATAAAACTTACCAGGAAAGGTTAAAGGATCTTAACATGTATAGCTTGGTGGAAAGACGAGACAGGGGGGATATGATAGAAACATTTAAATACATAAAGGGAATCAACACAGTAAAGGAGGAGACTATATTTAAAAGAAGAAAAACTACCACAACCAGAGGACATAGTATAAAATTAGAAGGACAAAGGTTTAAAAATAATTTCAGGAAGTATTACTTTACTGAGAGGGTAGTGGATGCATGGAATAGCCTTCCAGCTGAAGTGGTAGAGGTTAACACAGTAAAGGAGTTTAAGCATGCGTGGGATAGGCATAAGGCTATCCTAACTATAAGATAATGCCAGGGTCTAATGAAAGTATTTAGAAAACTGGGCAGACTAGATGGGCCGAATGGTTCTTATCTGCCGTCACATTCTATAAAAAGAATGGAAAACCTGATGAGTTTGGGATGCTACGGTATCGGTCTCTATCCCTATAAATAATATTGTCCCAGGATCCAAACCCGTCCCATATATCTGGAACCCAAATAAGTTTCCGAACCTATCTATAAACTGTTCAGGATTATTAATAAGTATATGGACTGGGTTACACTCCATAGACTTACAATATGGTTTGGTAGGCAACTTAGTAACAATCATATCCTTATCTACTGTCTGTCCCCAAGTTGCCCACCCTACACAAGACCAATATGGACAATAATTATAATCCTTATTTGGGCATTTTGGATCTATATACTTGTTCTTACTACTGGGGCAAATATACTTATCATTAGACCCATACGCTCTTTCCCATTTAAGATCCCTGCATACATTCCACGGTTTTCTACCACTTGATATCGCCTTACATGCATCAAATAGCAGAACACCCGAAGAATGTACGGTTTCTAGTACTGTCTTGTTTATTAGGGTCCACTGTGAGTCTCCATTCCGAAGGGTCAACCAAATTGTACGGGGTTGATACTCTGGATTGAAGCACTTAGGTTCTCCTACTCCGAAATGGCATACACTATAATCTATACCTAAGTATCTACACCTAGATACATATCCTTTACACTCATATTGTGAATGCCAAATAAGGGTCTGGGAAATATGATTACCTGTTTTAGTAGTCTTAATGCAAACCTCACAGCCAGGTGTGTCGGTACCTCTACCTTCCTGAATGATTAAAAACACAAATATATACATTATCAAACACATTTCTCCTAATTCTTCGTCCGTGCGATGGCACCTCAGCTTCCAGGTTGTAAGGGCTGCAAGGAATGGAGTTATGAAAATAGAGAAAAGATCCAGACTCTAGGCTTTAAAAAGATGCTACAGTAGAAAAGCTGCCACTCATAATAGGCACACCCCAGAGAAGCCTATAAACAAATGGGAAGTAAAGAAGGGGAGAGTGTCAGTCTCCCCTAATGAGGGCGCTAATCACTAAAGTAAAAGCAAAATGGAAAGTGTAAAAAATACAAATTTATTATACAATTAATGTAAAAAATCGTAAAAATCGAGCAGTGCAATTCCAAGACCAATTTGTTAAACACCAACTGCTAGCACACAAGAAAAAGGATGATGGAACGTTTCCAAATAGCCCTAGGTCGCGACACTAAGGGCTAGATATACTTGCGGCTTTCTACCACTAGAAAGCCGCAAGTATATCTAGCCCTTAGAGTCGCGACCTAGGGCTATTTGGAAACGTTCCATCATCCTTTTTCTTGTGTGCTAGCAGTTGGTGTTTAACAAATTGGTCTTGGAATTGCACTGCTCGATTTTTACGATTTTTTAAATTAATTGTATAATAAATTTGTATTTTGTACACTTTCCATTTTGCTTTTACTTTAGTGATTAGCGCCCTCATTAGGGGAGACTGACACTCTCCCCTTCTTTACTTCCCAGGAATGGAGTTCTTCAGGTCCTCTCTTCCCTTCACAGAGGTCCCTTCAAGACACTCTGTCTATGTTACGTGGGTAAGTGGTCAGGCTTTATTATGGCCGTCAAAACACCTACTTGCTGATCTCTTTAATTACGCTTGAAGTCCCAATATCTCCTCGTCACTCCGACTGAGTTGTGCGCTTTAACCGGATCTTGCAGGGATTCTCTGGATCTGGTGTAGCTTGCCAAGAATCTACTGCTGCTGGTTTAACCCTGGAGTGATGAATCCACGGAGTCACTTCAGCCACCTTTATAGCTGTAGGGGTAGACAAAAGAACAACATAAGGACCCCTCCACTTAGGCCCCAACGGTACACTGTTCCACTCTTTTATCCATACTTGATCTCCTGGATGATAACTATGAACAGGTGGATAAATATTCACAGGTAATCTATCTTGTACCCATTTCTGTACCTCCTCCATAGTTTTACCCAACTCTACAACCTGCTGCTGGATAATTCCTTCTCCCAACTGACTCAAATCCCCCCTTAAGTTACCAAGTACGGGAGGTGGACGCCCATACATGATTTCAAAAGGTGAGAGACCCATCCTTCTGGTAGGTGTACTACGAATGCGCAACAGAGCTATGGGCAAAAGAATATTCCACTTAAGTTGAGTCTCTTGACACATCTTTGCCAATTGGTTCTTAATAGTTCTGTTCATCCTTTCCACTTTCCTAGAACTCTGAGGTCTATATGCCGTATGAAGCTTCCACTTAATACCAAGCATATGAGTCAGTTGTTGTAGGCACTGGTGAACAAAGGCTGGACCATTATCCGATCCTATAGAACATGGTAGTCCATATCGGGGTATTATTTCTCGCAACAGGAATCGCACAACTTCTCCTGCTTTCTCTGTACGAGTGGGACATGCTTCTACCCAACCTGAGTAAGTACACACAACTACTAGTAGGTAGCGATGTCCGCCGGATTTAGGCATTACCGTATAGTCTATTTGTAGATCGGACATAGGGAGTCCCCCCATATACTGGACTCCCGGCAGTTTCACTGGTCCCTGCCTTGTGTTATTCTTGGCACATATCACACATCTTCTTACAATGGCTTGAGTCAAGTTGGACAATCTTGGTATGTAGAAATGTTTCCTGAGAGATTCTTCCATACTATCTCTTCCAGAATGTGTCCTGTTATGATAATTCTGGACAATTTCTACAGCTAGTGATGCTGGAATGACTATTCTTCCATCTTCTAACTGATACCAATTATTCTCCAGGTACTTCCCAGCTTCAGTCTTTAACCACTCTTCTTCTTGAGCTGTATAAACTAGGGTCCATTGAGACAGTGGGGTCGGTATAAGAGCAGCTATATGTTCCACATACTCCTGTTTTCCTGATTCAGCGGCACGCTTGGCTGCATTATCTGCCATCCGATTTCCTTTTGTTACATCACCATCACCTTTCAGATGCGCTCGACAATGTATGATACCAACTTCTTTCGGTTCCCACACGGCTTCCAATAGTTGTAATATCTCAGCTGCGTACTTGATTTCTTTACCCTCTGAGTTCAATAGTCCTCTTTCTTTATACAAGGCTCCGTGGGCATGAGTGGTTAAAAACGCATACTTGGAGTCCGTGTAGATGTTCACCCATAAACCTTCAGCCAATTGTAACGCTCGTGTGGGTGCGATTAGTTCTGCCTTCTGTGCCGATGTTCCTTTTGACAATGGCCGAGCTTCTATCACCTTGTCTATAGTTGTCACTGCATATCCTGCATAGCGAATCCCTTCTTTCACATAACTACTGCCGTCCGTATAGTACAGGACATCAGGGTTCTGGATGGGAAAATCACAAAGGTCCGGTCTACTTGAGAACACTTCATCCATCACCTCAAGGCAATCATGTTGACTCTCAGTAGGTTGTGGCAAAAGGGTAGCTGGATTCAAGGTATTAACAGTTTCTAGATGCACTCTTGGGTTTTCACATAACATAGCTTGATACTTAGTCATGCGGCTATTACTAAACCAATGATTGCTTTTATAGTCTAGCAACGTTTGTGCTGCGTGCGGGACTTGCACGTAGAGTTCCTGACCCAGAGTGAGTTTATCAGCTTCGGCTACCAGCAGGGCGGAAGCAGCTACGGCTCTTAGACAAGGTGGAAGACTACTGGCCACTACATCCAGTTATTTCGACATATATGCAACAGGTCGTTGCCATGATCCCAAGTACTGTGTCAATACTCCCACAGCCATTCTTCTTTGCTCGTGTACATATAAGTAGAATGGACGTGTATGATCAGATAGACCTAATGCTGGGGCGCTCATCAACACCTTCTTCACATCTTCAAATGCCTTTTGCTGTTCAGGGGTCCACAGGAAGGGATCGTGTTCTGTACCT
The DNA here is from genome assembly GCF_036172605.1 of Pelobates fuscus. Classification (NCBI taxonomy): domain Eukaryota; kingdom Metazoa; phylum Chordata; class Amphibia; order Anura; family Pelobatidae; genus Pelobates; species Pelobates fuscus. The sequence goes on from NC_086317.1 coordinate 479,562,657, forward strand.
TTTATAGCTACATAAAGAGGTTTCGCCAATATCGCATAACTGGGAATCCATATCCTACAGAAGCCTGCTTGCCCCCAAGAATTCCCGCACTTGTCTTCTATTCTTGGGTATTGGTTTTTGGCATACAGCTTCTCTTCTCTCTGGCCCCATTATCCTTTGACCTTCAAAGATATGGAATCCCAGATACTTTACAGTTGGCTGACACAACTGGGCTTTCTTCCTGGACACCTTGTTTCCTGCCTTCCAAAGAATGTGTAGTAAATCATGTGTTGCTTGCTGACATATCTCTCTTGTAACTGCCGCTATCAACAAATCATCTACATATTGTAATAGTACACACTCTCCTGGGATGGACTTGAAATCCAGTAAGTCTTGACTTAAAGCTGATCCAAATAGGGTAGGTGAATTTTTAAACCCTTGGGGCAGTCTTGTCCAAGTCATCTGGCGTTTCGAGCCCGTTACAGCATTTTCCCATTGGAATGCAAAAATACACTGGCTCTCCGCAGCAATTCGAAGGCAAAAGAAGGCATCTTTGAGATCCAAAACAGTGAAATAGGTAGCCCCGCCCGGAATCAAAGCAAGCAGGTTATATGGATTGGGCACAACTGGGTGTATACTTACGACCGCATCATTGACTGCTCTCAAGTCCTGCACAGGGCGATACTCATCTGTACCGGGCTTTTGAACAGGCAACAATGGGGTGTTCCAGGGGGAAGTACAGAATTTTAGGATACCATACCTTATGAACTTATCCAAATAAGATTGTATATTCTTCTTGGCCTTTTGTGGGATGTGATATTGTCTTAAGCTCACTGGATAAACCCCAAGTTTTAGTTCGATTCTAATTGGTGGGATATTGCGAGCAAGTCCCGGTGGGTTGTTCTCTGCCCACACTCCTGGTATATTGAACAAGGATTCATCACATTCTATAGAATGTAAGCTCGTTTGAGCAGGGTCCTCTTCAACCTATTGTTCCTGTAAGTTTATTTGTAATTGTCCTATTTATAGTTAAATCCCCCTCTCATAATATTGTAAAGCGCTACGGAATCTGTTGGCGCTATATAAATGGCAATAATAAATAATAAATAAATAATAATCACTCTTAGGGTTTTGGCAGATTCGCCACTCTTCTTCCTTTGGTACAGCTATTGTCATTATACCAGAAGGTCCATTGAACTTCAAAGATGTTGTTCCGTTAGGTAGAAATGTTATCTGTGCTTGTAATTTCGACAACAAATCACGTCCTAGCAGTTGGACTGGACATTCAGGCATATAAAGGAACTGATGTTTCACTACATGGCCTCCCAATGTACAGAGTCAACTTTTAAGAACCGGTTTAGCAGCACTCCTTCCAGTTGCTCCTATTACGGTAATAGTTCTTCCTGAAGGAGGAGCGACTAGGTCAGTCACCACCGAATGTTCAGCACCAGTGTCAATCATGAAATCACTCCTTTTTCCCCCTATTGCTACATCGACCATAGGCTCCGCTCGGCCAAGGGGAATGGAGCCCGGTCGGTATCAATAGTCCTCCATGACTGTGTCAGCCAAACCCACAAAGTCCCTATCCTCTCTCTCGTGGGGTCTCTACGCTGCTGGGTAGTATCTATCTCCACTAACACTTCCTCTATTATTACCACTATTTCCTCCAGGACCTCCTCTACCTCTCACTCTACCTCATTTAGTTACTGCTATATCCTGCCTGTCTCTCTCATTCTGTTCCCTTCGTGGACACTCACTTCTCCAATGCCCTTCTTCCCTACAGTACTCGCATTGGTTCCTACTCAAAGGTTCCCCATTCCACTTACTCTCGCCTTTATCCGTTCCCCTATACACTTCCTTTTCCCTTCTATCTACGCCTGCGATAGCTACCGCTAGCATATCTGCTTTCCTACGCATCTTTCGCTCTTCCTCCTTCTTCGTCTCTGTCTCCCTATTCATATAGACCTTATTTGCTATTTCCATTAGTTGGGTTATAGACATCCCTACAAACCCTTCTAACTTCTGTAGCTTGCGCTTTATATCTCCGTAGGCCTGGCTGACAAAGGCAGAGTTAACCATTCGGGAATTCTCAGGAGCCTCTGGATTAAAGGGGGTATACAAACGGTATGCCTCCAATAATCGGTCATAAAAGACACTGGGCGATTCATCACATTTCTGTAATACCTCAGCCGTCTTAGACATATTAATCGCCTTCTTCCCTCCGGCTTTCATGCCAGCAATAACAGCGTCCCTGTATGCTTTTAAATGGGCCATATCTGCGCCATTGATATTCCACTCCGGATCAGTGTTTGGATAATGTGCTGCGGCCCATGCTGCCGGGTTGGCCTGATTTTGTGTACGGGCCACTTCTTCCAGCGCTTTCATTGCCACTTGGTTTATCCTTGTCCTTTCCTCGTTATTAAACAATGTCATAAGCAGTTGCTGGCAATCAGCCCAAGTGGGATTATGTGTCCGGACTATGGAGGTAAACAAATCCGTCATGGCTTGTTGCTTTTCGATGTATGAGGAGTTATGGGTCTTCCAATTAAATAGATCAGTAGTTGTGAAGAATACTGGATCAGCGTATTGTATCTGGCCGTCACCGTTAATGTGTGTCGGGCCAGGTGTCAGTCAAAGTGGCATTTGATAATGTCGGGGTTGGAGGGTACCAGTCAATTGTCGGGTTAGTATGGGGCTTCGTTTAGGAATGTCAGTTAGGGGTTCCGGTCGAGGGGTAGTAAGACAAGGGGATGGGCCACTTTACTGAGGGGGAGGTCAGCAAGTAGCTGAAGAGGCCATCCCCAAGTCGGCGTTTGTCACCCCGTTTGGCCTGTACCAATTTTCGGGTCATGCCATTCGGGATGAAAAACGATCCGGCAACCTTTCAGCGGATGGTCGATCGGTTACTGGATGGATTCCAGGAATACGATTGTGCCTATCTAGACGACATCGCTATATTCAGCCAGACCTGGGCAGAGCACCTACAACACATAGGGGCTATCCTAGATCGTATTGGAGAGGCAGGGTTAACACTGAAACCCAGCAAGTGTCATATAGGGATGGCAGAAGTGCAGTACTTGGGCCACCGGGTGGGAAGCGGGCAACAGAAACCCGAACCAGCTAAAGTTGAAGCCGTAGCTAAATGGCCCACTCCTAGGACGAAAACCCAAGTGCTAGCGTTTCTAGGTACCACAGGGTACTATAGAAAATTCGTACCCAACTATAGCGCACTGGCCAAACCCCTGACTGACTTGACACGCAGGAACCTTCCTTGACAGGTTGTCTGGGCCCCAGAGTGTGATCAGGCATTCCAACAACTAAAGACTGCTCTAACTAATGCCCCTGTACTTGCTGCTCCTGATCCAACTAAAAGATTTCTTGTTCACACAGACGCTTCAATGTTTGGATTGGGAGCAGTGCTGAGACAAGTTGGAGCCGATGGCGAAGAACACCCCGTAGCTTACCTGAGACGAAAGTTATTGCCACGAGAAGCAAGCTATGCCGCCATTGAGAAAGAATGCCTGGCCGTGGTGTGGGCCCTCAAAAATGTACAGCCGTATTTGTATGGACAACCTTTTTCCCTACTCACAGATCACAACCCGTTGGTGTGGCTAAACCATGTGGCTGGATACAATTCCAGGCTGCTGCGCTGGAGTTTGGCCCTGCAGCCGTTTGACTTTACAATCCACTACCGCCCAGGGAAAAAAAAACGGTAACGCCGACGGGTTATCTAGACAAACCGAACTTGAAAAATGATCTGTGAGTACTCTCCCGGACATCCCCAAGCCGATCCGTTATGATCAGACTGTGTATGCCGGCTTGGTTCTGGGGGAGCATTGTGGCAAACCTAGCCACTTCTGGACTATTCATGTATAAAAGGTTGTCTGTATGTTATGCTGTATGCTGTATGTATTTTGCTGTGTATTATGGGGCCATGGTAATTCGTATGCTAGCAGCCGTAAGCCACTAGCATGCGAGTACTTCGTTTCACGAACAGCGACTATCCGGGCTGTTCGTGAAGCGAATGCGGGCTCCCCTGATAGACCACACATTAAGGGACGTGTGGCGCTCGTTAACCAATTGCAACAATGTTGCAATCGGTAATTAGAGACTCTCCTAGGTGGCCGTCGTTCGACTACCAACCACGCGGCGGTCGGCCATCTTGGATCCTTTGTCTCTTCAGCGGTGTTTGGTCGTCGAGCGCCTGGAACTAAAAACGGCTACTCGACGACACGAACATCGCTGTACTTCCATACCATTCGGGAGCCCGGTTTTCGGTAATATCATTCCCCTAAGTTCAATCGGTAATTGATGCGGCGTTCGGTCATTTCAGCTGGGATCTGAGCGTTATTCTCACAAAAGGTGCGCTCAGACCCCAGCTATCTACCGATCATTCGGTTATTTCAATGTATCGAATAATGCCAATATTATGTATTTTCAAGTGAATTGTCGGTTTTGCTGCACGAGGGGATAATCCACTTAACTGTATATTCTAGTGGGAGTATCCCTCTTGTGCAGTGGTGCCTGATGGGAGAAATACCCTGCAATATCTGTAAAGAAACCCCTTGCATGGGGAACTGTATAAATATGGCATCTTGTGAATAAAGACCTCAGATGACTCCCATACTGTGTTTCTGTCAGGGTTATCACCTGATAGACAGACAGCCAGACATGGTCGCTCCTGGAGTTCCCAACAGGGGACTTGAACCGGGGAACTTATCAGTCCTAGTCCTGCTTTCTGCCTCTGAGCCACAGCAGCTTTACAGAGAGACTACTGATTCCGGTCCTGTTCATCCTGGCATGGCTACTACACCGGGGGCTGCACCTTGACTTGGCTGTGTCTCACCTGACTCTGATCGGTCATCAGCAGGGTATTTAAACCCAGCCTCGCCCTGTGCTCAGTGTCAAGTCTTTGATGTTGTGATCCTGTTTCGTACCAGTGTTCCTGCTTCATCTACTTCGTGTTATTGACCCCGGCTTCTGACTCGTTTATTCTGACCTCTGGCATCCCTTGACTTCGGCTACTCCTCGTTGTTCCTGACCTCTGGCATCCTTTGACCTCGGCTATCCCTCGACTATCCTGCTGCTTCAGTCCTTGCCTGTCCTGCGTATTTGGTACTGCATCCTGCACAGCCCCCGTGCACAGACCCACAGGCCAGGTGAATTCTTACCTGACCACCTCGGCCTGTGGCTATCTGCAAGGGTGAGCAACATATCTGCGTTACAGACTCCCAACTCAGGTTAGACCCTGACAGTTTCGTCCGGTTATTGGGAGGATTTGGGACATTGCCTTACTTTTCAGCGCTGACTGTGGATTTACCGATAATACCAGCAGAGATCGTGGATTATAATACTGCCCTCCGCTACAGGAGACACAGGGAGGGAGAACTTTACATCATCGCTGCCGGAGTCCTACCCATGGAGGGTGCCCTGGATGCCCATGGAGGGTGCCACAGGGGGAGCCAGACCGCTGGGGAGGGGATCCTCACCGCCAGGCTGCTGGGGAAGGAGGAGTCCACTGTCTGAAGCAGTACTACCATTACCAGCCCTGAGGGCAGACAGGATGGCTGTAAAACCAGGATCCAGCATCCAGGGCCCCAGGCAGAACATCCAGCAAGCCCAGGAACAGGAGGAGGCAGGAAAACTTGTTGCTGGCCCGGCTCCTAAGTGGCACTGAGGTCAGTCTGATCTGTCAACCCCCACTTCCTCACATCTCACACTCCCACATGTAGCATATAGCCAATCATGCATCATCCATCCCACACTCATACATGTGCACCTGTCCGCTAAGCTGCGCACTCTCCCTGGGGGCCTTTCTTCTGGCATTTCAATACTAGTGCAAATCTATTTCCTCGCCTCCTGAGTTCAACTAATGAAGTATCTAATCTTTGATAGTCTATCTATAAACTGGTCTTCGCTTACCTAAACCATCTGCAGCAACCACTCTGCTTAATTGTTCCAGCTTCTACCTTCAAATCGTATTCCTTAAAGCTACAGGAACTCTTCTCAACAAATTGTCCTCATATTGTATTCTTTAAGCTACAGGAACTCTTCTCAACAAACTATCCTCATATTGTATTCATTAAAGCTACAGGAACTCTTCTCAACAAACTATCTTCATATGTGTAACGGCTACCCCAGTGGAGAGGGGGTATCAGCCGTTGCAGACGTCCTTTTTCCCGGCAAGATGCTGTGCAGTAATGGAGTAGCCTTCTTTCTATCAGCTGGATCCAAGTAGAGAGAGAGAGAGAGGTAGAGCTTTTAAAAGAGCTAGTGATTAGCTGAGCAGGTTCCCTTTCAATAACGAGACAAAGCTACGTTTTGAAGGGTAAAGTAGAACTGAGGTTTAATGACAGGTACTCTCCTTTTATGCAGTACTCCCATGCAAGGGAGACACCCACAACCAATTAGACATTAACCAATCAAACAATGGTTACAACCCACAGATCTCCTCCTCTCTGCTTGGGAGATAATTGAGTTTCTTACTGTATCTACTCAATTATCTCCAAGCTAAAACTTGTACTTTTTATGCATTTTTATAACTTTCTCATTTTACATAGTACATGAATAAAATAATATTCCTTAAAGCTACAGGAACTATTCTCAACAAACTATCTTCATATTGTATTCCTTAAAGCTACAGGAATTCTTCTCAACAAACTATCTTCATATTGCTACAGGAACTATCCTCAGCAATCCACCTTCAAATCAAATTCCTTTATTAGGAATCGTTCCATTTAAATTCTAATTCTGATTCTGATCATCCTCTAAGGTTTGTCCTATTAACAATTTCTGCAGTTGAGTGCCCAAGACTGACCCCATACCACGGATGCTACAACTATAGGGTATACCTCGAATATGGCTGAGGTGCGTGAGAACCCTTCGATGTGCTGAACCTCCTCTGGCCAACCATCCCAGAGCCACTCATTGCCAAATATGGCAGCAAAACCTCTTGATGCTGCAGCATCCTTCCAAATGACAGGAGAATGGATAGACAATTGTGGTAAAAACATACTTCTAGCATTCCATTCATTGCAACAAGAATTCCATTCGGCAAAGGTATCAAATATTTTTGGGCCGCTTTTTGACCCGAACGTGAGCCTTGTGAAAAAATAATAGAAACCTTTCCATTTCAGACCACACAGATGCCATAGTGATGGGTGTATGGGTAGTAATTTAAAATCTTACCTTTACTTATAGTGACAAAGAAATAAATTTTCTTGACCTTACCATCTATGTAGAAAATAACACTCTGAAAACAAAACCCTTTTTCAAGGCTGTGGATGTGAAAAGCTACATTAATATTAGTAGCTGTCACTATAGTCCATGGCTCAGAAACATACCGAAGGGTCAACTTATCAGGTTAAGGAGAAATTGTACAGAGCAAAGCACCTTCATTGAGCAAATTAGCAAATTGGTTCAGGATTTTAGGGAACAAGGCTACAAAGAAACCATTTTGGAAACAGTCATCCTAGAAGCACACGATAAAGAGAGTAGAATTACTCCAATATAAACGTAATAATAATACATTGAGTAATGGTGTACCCTTTATATGCCAATGTTCTGGAGAACAAAATAGTAAAGTTAGGCGTATTAGAAATAAATATTGACATATATTACTGGATGATCCAGTTTTAAGGAACATTCTGCCTCAAAATAGTGCATATGGGGGTACCAAATCTAAAGAGGATACTGACAGATGGCATACTAATAACCCCAAATTCCAGTCTTAAAAATAACTTTTTAAACATGCATCAGGATTTTTTTAAGTGTGGGAATTGTAATGTTTGTACAAAACAGGAGGAAGAAAAATGTGTTTTAAATTTTTAAAGTAAATGGACATACTTACGAAATAAGAGATGGCATGACCTGCAGTTCTCGGAATGTTGTATACATGCTCACATGCCCCATGTGGACTTAATTATATAGGAAGAACAACTAGACCACTGCGGGTAAGAATATGTGAGCATGTGTACAACATAAAGAGAAAATTTGCATTCCATCAAGTTTCCCTACATTTCAGAGATTGCCACCACGCCAGCCCAGAAGGTTTGGAGTTTATGGGTATCCAAAAGGTGAAAAACTATTGGAGAGGTGGAGACTTTACCCAGAAGATAGGCAAGGCTGAAATGAAATGGGTATATCAGCTAAAAACAATGGTACCAGAGGGTCTTAATAACAACTTTAAAATCTGCCATTTTTTAAAGTAACAGTATAATCTCGATACATTTTTAAGTAATTGTTAGTTTTTTTATATTTATTTCCTCTACTCTTAACGACCCATAGGGAACAAATGTCATCTGTCCCTTTATTTGTATTTCTCAGAAAATCCCTCTACTCTTAAGATTTTCAATGCAAGCCATTGTGAGTGAAGAATACAATGTATTGTGCATGAGCACTGCCACTTTAATACATTCTTTAATAATTTCCTCACTTCTTGGCTGTCCACTCCTATTATTATTATCTTTTCTGTATGCCTCTATGAATGTCCCTGGGATGGTTTTGTGATATACACACAGTCACTCTATATTTCATACTACGAATTTAAAGTGTATCTGTATAATAATTGTGTTTTTTTTCTTTTAATTCCAGAAACTCCCTCATTTTAAACTAAATTTAGCATTTTCTCTTTGCTTAATTTGAAGGTTTTTTTTTTTATCTTTTTATATGTTCAATGCAATAATAAATTATTATATGTAGCTGTATTTTAGACTGTATTATATATGCCGTATGTTGCTTTAAGCAAATTTTATGTTAATTAAAGGGACTCTCCAGTGCCAGGAAAACCATCCGTTTTCCTGGCACAGCAGGTCCCCTCTCCCTCCCACCACCCATCCCCGGTTGCTGAAGGGGTGAAAATCCCTTCGGTGACTTACCTGAGACCCCCGCCGATGTACCTCGGCTGTGGTTTTGGGTCGCCGCCGCTCCTCCTCTTCATCACGTCAGCCGACGGGGAAGACTGATCCCGCCTGCCAGCTGAGGAGACCTAATGCGCATGCGCGGCAATGCCGTGCATGAGCATTAGAGCTCTCCATAAGAAAGCATTGACTTCCTATGGCGAATTAAGCAATGCTGGAGGTCCTCACACAGCGTGAGGATGTCCAGCGATGCTCTAGCACAGAAAACCTGTGCTATGAAGCAGGAAGTGCCTTCTAGTGGCTGTCTAGTAGGCAGCCACTAGAGGAGGAGTTAACCCTGCAAGGTATTTATTGCAGTTTATGAAAACTGCAATAATTACAGTTGCAGGGTTAAGGGTAGTGGGAGTTGGCACCCAGACCACTCCAATGGGCAGAAGTGGTCTGGGTGCCTGGAGTGTCCCTTTAACTCTGACGTTGATGCTGTGTGCTGAAAAAGTAGAGCAGCCACTGAAATGTTGTTTATTTTATATGCAAATTAGGTTGGCCAGAAGGACTAATTGAAAGATTTGAACTGGTAACAGAGGGCTATAAAAACCCTCAATAAAGATGGCCACTGCAGCACATCACGTCCTGAGGAAGCCGGGTATCCGGAGAAACGTGTAGACATTGGCACCAGGGGACAAACTGTACCTCACACAAACAAGCTGGATTACAGCTCTGGGAAGCCTGCACTTCGGCTCCAGCCACATCCTTTGAGGACAGCCACCCCAGAACGTTATTGATTAGGAGCCTGGAAGTCACAGCGGACGCCGTGCCTTACTTGCAACTCTTTTGTGTAAGAGTCAGTTTGCTAGTAGTTCTAGCTATGAGTTTTTGTAAACTTGCTTCTATGTATTTTTATTGCATGTTTTAATTATCTGTGATAATAAATCCTTTACCTAAAGTTTGTTAGAATTAAGACACTGCTTTATGGTATTTCCTTAGCCCTCTTTGTTTGGGGTACAATATCTGGGAATACATTTAATACCATCTACACTATTATTTGCTCTTTTTATGTTTTTTTCCTACATGCTTTGAGATATCTATGTATGGAAGACTCTTCCCTGGAGATTGAGTGTTGGGGATAAAATCAGCCCGGGCCCTTTGTGGATGATGGATATTTGCCAACTCATTCAGAGCTCTGGAAATTGGAAATAAATAGCAGAGACGTGTTCAATAACCAATTAAAATTCCTTTATTACGCAAGTCATATTTATACCCCATTTTCATAGCAGGATGGGAGGGGAAAAAATGAGCATACGGGCATGACAATGATGACAATGACATTGTTTTTCACAAGTTATGAACAGCTGTTTCAAGTTATAATTCTACGTTACATAACGCATACATATTTGATAAAAAACAGATATTTATAAATACCGAAATCTTGGACAATTAACAAGAACATTTCGAAATCAGTACTTTTCCCGTAACTAGGATTTTAGATACCGTATATACTCGAGTATAAGCCGACCCGAATATAAGCCGAGGCCCCCAATTTTACCCCAAAACACTGGGAAAATGTATTAACTTATTGAGTATAAGACAAGGGTGGGAAATGCAGCAGCTACTGGTAAATTTCTAAATAAAATTAGATCCTAAAAAAATTATATTAATTGAATATTTATTTACAGGATGTGTGTGTATGAATGCAGTGTGTGTATGAATGCAGTGTGTGTATGAATGCAGTGTGTGTGTATGAGTGCAGTGTGTGTGTATGAGTGCAGTGTGTGTTTGATTGCAGTGTGTGTAAGTGCAGTGTGTGTAAGTGCAGTGTGTGTATGAGTGCAGTGTGTATGAATGCAGTGTGTGTATGCAGTGTGTGTATGAATGCAGTGTGTGTATGAATGCAGTGTGTGTATGAATGCAGTGTGTGTATGAATGCAGTGTGTGTATGCATGCAGTGTGTATGAGTGCAGTGTGTGTATGAATGCAGTGTGTGTGAGTGCAGTGTGTGTATGAGTGCAGTGTGTGTATGAGTGCAGTGTGTGTATGAGTGCAGTGTGTGTATGAGTGCAGTGTGTGTATGAATGCAGTGTGTATGAATGCAGTGTGTGTATGAATGCAGTGTGTGTATGAATGCAGTGTGTGTATGAGTGCAGTGTGTGTATGAGTGCAGTGTGTGTATGAGTGCAGTGTGTGTATGAGTGCAGTGTGTGTATGAGTGCAGTGTGTGTATGCAATGTGTGTATGAATGCAATGTGTGTATGAATGCAATGTGTGTATGAATGCAGTGTGTGTATGAATGCAGTGTGTATGAGTGCAGTGTGTGTATGAATGCAGTGTATGTATGAGTGCAGTGTGTATGAATGCAGTGTGTGTGTGTGTGATGGAGAGCATTGGTGGGGGTGGGCATTTTTTATTATTATTTAATTATTATTTTAATATTTTTTTTTCTTATATTATTTTTTTATTTTATTACTATTTTTTTATTATTAATATATTTATTTATTTTTTTCTTCCACCCTCCCTGCTTGTTAGCTGGCCAGGGAGGGGGGTTCTCACTCCCTGGTGGTCCAGTGGATGGGCTGTAGGAGGGGGGCTGGCAGGAAGCTGTTACTTACCTTCACAGCAGCTCCTGTCAGCTCCCTTCTCTCTCCTCCGGTCCGTGCAGCTCCCAGGTCAGCTCCCTATGCAAGTCTTGCGGCCGCGCGGAGCATTGCCACGGTAACCCGTGGCAATGCTCTGACCCCACAGCTCTCGCGAGACTTGCAGAGGGAGCTGACCTGGGAGCTGCACGGACCGGAGGAGAGAGAAGGGAGCTGACAGGAGCTGCTGTGAAGGTAAGTAACAGCTCTCTGCCAGCCCCCGGTCCTTGTCTGTATTATGACAATGTACATAATACAGACAATTGACTCGAGTATAAGACGAGTGGGGGTTTTTCAGCACAAAAAATGTGCTGAAAAACTCGTCTTATACTCGATTATATACGGTAATTTTATTTCCGAGAATCGGAAATACAATGTCAAATTTATTCTTGGTTCAAATTAACCCTTATATGAACAGCTAGGATAGATAGCAAAATGGATATTCGTATCCTACAATTCCCCTCTTAGATCATATCATGATCTACCTTACGGAAAATATCCATGGGAGGCCTGCGGCAGAGAAACGAAAGGAGGTATATTCAGACGTGCTAATCACATCTGCGGGACTTTTGTTATTTCTTCACCTCGATTTCCCCATTTGCTCTGTGCCGTAGGTTTTCCCTTTAAGAGGAGTTTGAGCTGTTAATTTTCAGCATTTTCAATTATCTGTTGAATACATCTTTTAAGCGTACAAGTTAAATATTTCAAACAGCTGACATGTTAACCATTTTTAAACAGACTGAACATCATGTTATCTGAAGCTTGAGTCTTGGGTCAATACAGGCAAAGTGTATTATTTCCAACAATGGGAATATTATTATAATTCATAATGTAAGCTCATATAGTCAAAACGGGAATAATATCTATCCCACTCTTTGGACTAGGGTCTTGGATTACCAGTCCACCCAGTGAAAAAAAAAAAAAGTGGCAAAAACTCATATTTGAGGAAAAAAGCACATCTGGAAAACCCTGAGTGAGGGCCATGACTGTGTAGACATGTCATCCCCTCACGTTGACAGCATTAGTGACTTATAAAACCCGCACTTGTAAGTAAATAGCTTGGGTATCGGTACTGGGAAACACTTCTTGATTAGTTTCAAAAGGCCGTTTACATATTAAATCATGAGATAACTTATAATCAGTTTGTAATTCTAACAATAATCCCAATCATGACCTTGCGTCCTATGCCTCCTAATCACATCCCTATTTCGATGGTCCAGTCATATCCACACTTAAAAATAGTCCAGAAAAATAGAATATCTTTAAAGAAGAATAAAGAATCTTAGACACCATAAACTTTGTTGCATAATCTTAGACACCATAACATAGCTAAGGGTAGCAATATGGCTGACAACAAGACAATGTCAGCTTCCACATAGTTCTTAATTCTTTTGTTTGCTGGATGTTCACCACAATGCTCTGTGCAACACCCCAATTGTTGAAAGGGTTAATACAGACATAGCGGCATTGGACAGCACTGCACCTTCAGGACTTTCCAAGTTAGTTTATGTCCTCATAAGTAAGCATGTCAGTTTCTTCGGCCAGCATGGATTTTGACCAAACAGATTTAATTGCAAAAACGCTAGGTAGGCAGGTAGGTCAGCCAGAGAGATTGGAGTGTAGTCCTAAATATCAGGCGGCACAAATACTCCAGTACGGTCTCTATAATCATACAAACACAAGGATCACTATGACATCAATAAATTAATTATCTAGACTACACTCAAATTAGAGACTAAAGTTAAACTCTTAACTAGTGTAACATGTACTTCTCTCATTGTTGCTTATAATTCATTGAATTTGTCCTTTATAACATTTTACATAATTCCCTTTGGAATACCTTTGTACGGATCAGAGAAGTACTTACACTATATAAATGCTTGTTGAGTACTAAAACACTAACATATACATATTGGAATAATTCCCAATAAAATACTGCTCTTAAACTTAAACCTTATTTTGATAATCCCAATTAATTACTTTTGATAGAATTGGAATGCTGAATTCTGTCAGAAATTTTGTGGACCCCCGATAACATCTTTGGAAACCGAAACCTTTTTTGATCCCGATGTTCAAAAAGCTACCAGTTCTGTATGTGCGTGATCATGTTTTAATACATGGTGGAACCTCCATACAGTTATCCCACTTAAACAATCTCCTTTTTTTTTTTTTCAGAACAACTAGGAATGAAATAGGAGAAACAAAATTAATTACTAGTATTCTAAAGTGCTTTGTTTAAGACAGAGTTGTCTTGCTGTGTTAAGGTTGCAAGTGGCCTCTGATAAGGAAGGGGCAGCAAACTGTAGACATATGTTATATTAAGTTGCCCTCACTTGTCAGGTCTTGGAAACCAACTTATTTTATTGCAGATGCCTCTATAATACCACGTTGCAAATTGACTAAGCATACTTATTATTTCACATTGCGCAGCCTATGCAAACAATGTCTAGGTCCCAACTTCAGCTTGTACATCCTCTAAGAGCCAGCATTAATACTGTTTTATCACTCAAAACTATATATAAAATATTAAGAACATGAACCATCTGTGTATTAGGCTGGGGTTGTTGGGTGTGGGTATAGGTTGGAAGCTGTGGTTGGTATTGAGGAACCTGCCAGGGTGGGTCCTTGAATGCCAGCTGGGTCAGGTTCTACCTTAGCACCGGGTTCTCCTATGTTTCCTTGGGCACCGTGGTTTAGATTCACCAGTGTTACCCTTGGGTCCAGGGGAACCTCTGAGGCCTTGAGGTCCAGGAGCATCACAGGCACCAGGGAAGCCAGGGGCACCAGCAATATCAGGAGTACCAGTGTGGCCAGCTTGACCGGGAGAACCGGGTTCACCACGAGCACCTTGGGGTGAACCCCTGCTATCCACAATTAAAACAGTGCTGAAGTTGCCACCTCTACAAAAGTTAGACCCTTTGATCAAATGTTCTACCTCTGCCTCTAAAACTTTTCTGATTCAATCTCCTATCACCTCCCAAATGTCCTTGTCTCGCCTGCTTAAGATCACAATCCTTTGTGACCGATACACCATACTTTTCCTTCTTTCTTTATATCAAAACAACCTATTGTATCTTTCTCATGAATATTCCCAAGAAATTTAGTTGGGGTCAAAGAGGGCCAGTCACAGACTAACAGTTTGACCAAAAGTGAACAAGGAGGAAGCATATTCCATATGCAGGTCGAGATAACCTAACTCACACCCCCTCTTTGTGTACACCTCTTTGTGTACCACACAGATATAATATTAATAAGCTTTTGAAGATGCATTGTATATGTATAGCACGGTTGTCTAGGGGTGTATACATAAACAATGAAAGCAGAGTCTTCATATAGGGTTTGCAATACTGACAGTCTGGGTCATGGGTGTAATGCAGACACGCGGTTAGCTACTTTTCCATTGTCAGAATACATTGAAAACACTAATATATTGCAAATATTAAAATCATATTGCAGCTGTTACCTATACCTACAAGGATATGGTTGTAATACTTCAATTGAGTTCAAATTGAGTATCAAAAGTCTAACCACAAAAACTAAATTTTATATGCTTATCAAAAATGAGTTTAACCCATTAGCAAGTTAATAGGGTGACCGCTTCCCATATTATGGTTCCTTTTATAATTATTATATTATTTATTCTCTTCTGGGTCTGCAAAATGCTTTCAATTTACCAATGCAAATATAATACAGTAATTTAGAATTCCCTCAAAAGAAATGATCTGATCTCTATTAAAAATATCATTTCATCATTTTGCTATAATCAATGAGGCATACTAGATTAATCTTAATCTTGGAAAAAACCTATCCTAAACATCCATTAATTGTTCTCGCTATATAACCATATAACATAACAATTGTTTATGTTAAAGATAACAAAATGTTTATTTTACTTAAAAAATGCAATGCACTTTAAAAGTAGAGTTAACTAAATACTCCCCTAATAATACGGAGAAAGAGAGAGAGCCATTAAAATGGAAACGTGGATCCACGATTTTGAAAAGCAGATGATTTTATTTTTCTTTCTCAGGGGTCCCTTTTTTTTAATCTGTTGGAAAAAGACACTAAAGGCTTTAAATATTCTTCATACTCATTGTAATATCACACATGTCCTCTTATAACACAGAACACAACGAATATAGCAGATATCCAGCAGACATGCCAATACAAAAAGCATATTCATGGACAGGCAATCAACTCAATCCAAAATAAATTAATAAACGTCACACTCAAAAGAAACACAGACATAATGTAGGTTCCTATGTTTGTGCATTATGCATTTCTGCAAACTATGCAAGCAGTACTGCCTTAAAATTAGATCAGAGAACCTGGCAACTGGACAGGAAAGTCGGATTTTGTCAAGAAGTCCATTATTACAACAGAATTTTGGAAAACAGCTAAAACTTACAAAAACAGCCTCCCCTTTTTTTTCTTAAGACTACAACTCATATTGCTCTTGGACTAGTATTCAATAAAAAAATCAGTTATTTAATAGATTATTACAATGCCATTTCCTTCTGTAACAATACTGAGACAAACGTATTCAAATATAACATAAAATAACACAGCAAAATACCCATTAATATACATGACAATTAAACTGCATACTTCAAAATGAGTAACCAAAACACACATTTATCACAATCACCATTTACACAGAATAAACTTTTAACAGCTGTATTCAGAACATATTATTGTAAGGTATGCCAATTTTAGTTTGTATCAGATTTATTTAAGAGTTCTGGTACTAAAGGTTTTTTTTTTTTTAATTATTTTTAAAGAAGGGATCCCGTATGGCCATGCAACTCGTTTGACTTAAACATTTGTATAACACTTGCATTAACCAGTTGCAACATATGTACCCTGTCAATAGAATTTCTCTCTTATACGCTTATAGAACATTTGGACCAGATTCCACAGACATGGTATCACCTGCATTTGTCAGTCTAAAAGACTCAAAATATTTATACTACTCCATGTTAAAGGCATGGCAAAATTTTGACCGGTCAATTTGAGTTCCCAAAAGTCATAACAACACAGGTAAAAACCTTTGTCCATGATTTTCTGATCCTACATTCCATGACCAAAATTGCAAACCCACTTCTACACAGTTTGGGTCACAATCAATAAAATCTCAGCATCCCCATACAACAATTGTAAATTTTGCTCTCTTATTTATACAATTTTAACATGAATTCTCTGCAACAAACACACAGGGCAGAAAAAATGTGGTGTTTGACGTTTTGAATGAAGTGACTTTTTGTCCCAATATGAAAATAAAGGGCTCATCATATAAACAATCATACATCCCACTTCAGACACCAGTTTGTTGGGGATAAAATCAGCCCGGGCCCTTTGTGGATGATGGATATTTGCCAACTCATTTAGAGCTCTGGAAATTGGAAATGAATAGCAGAGACGTGTTCAATAACCAATTCCAATTCCTTTATTACGCAAGTTATATTTATACCCCATTTTCATAGCAGGATGGGAGGGGGAAAAAGGAGCATATGGGCATGACAATGATGACAATTACATTTTTTTTCACAAGTTATGAACAGCTGTTTCTAGTTATAATTCTACGTTACATAACGCATACATATTTGATAAAAAACAGATATTTATAAATACCGAAATCTTGGACAATTAACAAGAACATTTCGAAATCAGTACTTTTCCCATAACTAGGATTTTAGATAATTTTATTTCCGAGAATTGGAGATACAATGTCAAATGTATTCTTGGTTCAAATTAACCCTTATATGAACAGCTAGGATAGATAGCAAAATGGATATTCGTATCCTACATTGATCATTGCTTTTTGTTTTACTTAAACCTTTCTACACCTGTAGAGATTCAGGGGGAGATTGCATAAATTGTCACTTTTCAACAAATTGCTCCACTCTTATTCCTCTTTTTCCTTGTTCACAGTAATTTAAAAGCAGTGATGATGTTTGTCTTACTCAGCCAACCCCCTACACCAGCTGTAATAATGGTGTGTATGGCGTTGTCTATGGTGGCGTACTACAGGGAAAATTATTCCGATGGAATTCGATAATTAAGGCTAGGTATTGCCAAGGAGTGAGGTTGCGGATAGGTCTAGAATCATTAAATTCATGAAGCACCAATATCCAAAAAGTAATAATCAATACCTAATAAGGTTTATAGTGATATTGGCGGGCACACAACCCAGTTCGGATAGAGTACATTGAGTTATAGGAAAGAGAAATCACACAAAGACCAAGTTGAATATAAGAATTCACACTACACTTTATTATCCACAAAGGGATCTAAGCAAAGTAAGTTTTACTCTCATTTAAGTAGTTGCATGCATTTACTTCAATCAGCTTAGTATCTAGATATATCAGCTTAAGTATACATCACCATTAGAGAAGCTTTGTTGTCTCCTTGCCACACATGACTGGGGAGAACTCAGGCAGTCACTCGGAGAGACCCTCTCTTCTGGGAACAGCAGAAACCAGCAACACGCGTCCGCATTACAGGTGGGTAGTTCTCCAAGTGAGCGCAAGATTCCCTTAGTCTTAAATACCTGTCTTCAAGGACAGACAGTAGTTCCTTATCAGTGCAGCCCAGCAAAAGACCTTGATACAAGCAGCTGGATGGACCTGGCAGTTGGCCAGACTGTTCAGGACCACCAGAACTTATGCCAAGTCTTGTGCGGTTAATTATCGCTTATCTACAAGCTTTCTTTGTACTGTTCTAGAGATGGCAACATAAGTTTTTGATGGCAACATAAGTTTCTCAAACTGCTGAAGTGCTGTGTCAGCGTAGTAAACAGGTGTAGTGCTGTGTCAGCTCTTAATAGCTGTGGCATAAGGCCTTCAAGCCTGCATCTATTAATTGTGGCCTTCAAGCCTGCATCTAGTAATACGTGCTATGTGTGCTTATATGCTTACCGGTGCCATATTAACTATCTATTAATGCTTGAGTTGCTCAATAGTGATCAATCAATCATACTTAATTAATATGAAATATTATCACATTCCATCCCTTGATCACTCAGTGAGCAAAACCTCACACATTTACACATACCATTCAGGTTATCAGCAGGGGGAAAACCCATTTACCCACTGATTCCCATTATGCTCCACTCACACCTGGAACCAATTCAAGCCTAATTAAAACTCTTCTAGCGCTACACTATGACTTATTTTTTAAGCTAGCAAAGCTTTGAATGCAGAAAACTGTAATTTTGTAGCACAGATAAATACAAAGTATAATAAAAACACACCATGCAATACCTTTTATTATTTTCAACCCAAGCCCACCTATCCAGGAGTATTTTGTAGCATTGGCTAACCAGTGTATAATAGTGTAGGTTCGCTTTGTGCTCTGCTGGTTTGCATAACTTATCCAAAATTGGGTAAGTTCTTAAGAAATATTAGAGCTTACAGGTGTATATAGTATGTGGCAGCCAAAGGGCGTTGTAGATTCTAACGTTGACAAACCAAATGATTCATTTGGTAACTTAATATAGGTCATTGACTCAGTTTCATTGTGGCTAAAATAGCCTTCTCTATAGAGGTTCGCTCTCATGTTTGGACAGTTAACGGTCAGGCAAGTTACTCTCATTTCGATTTCTTTCGATCTCATCTCTGCGGAATCACTCTGGTCCCAACCTCCAATCTCATTGTTGGTATCTGAGCCGACCAAAGGGTGTAGAGTAAGCACGGTCATCACAATAACAGCCGGACCAATGAGCTTCGCCTGTAAAGATACAACTCATTTTACTCTCTCGAATAACATTTGCCCGAAGGCACATATTCCCATTTATCATGACCTGAATTGGAAAGTATCACAGTATTGTCATTGCCTGTTGCAATAATGTCTGCTGGTTCTGGGGGACCTTTCTCTGTCCTCACCCAGACTTTGGCCCCTGGATTTAGGTTAATAGAGCCAAATCCCTTATCTCCTCTTACTGTTTGTAAGGTGGGGGCTGTTCCTTTGTGTACCTGTCCCTGGTAAATGGGGATGATAACCAATTGGGCTATTCTGTCCCCTTCTTGCACTAGCAAGTCTTGTGGTCTCTGATTTAACAAAAGGACCTTTATTTCTCCTTGATAATCAGTGTCTATAACCCCTCTCATTACATGTATCCATTTAAGGGTGAGGCTAGACCTAGGTGCAATTAGTCCAAAGTGTCCCGGGGGTATCTGTATTCCTATACCTGTGGGGAACATCTGAACTTGCCCTGTTTTAAGTCTTTCTTCCTTTCTGGCTCGCAAGTCTATTCCTGCAGCCTCTGGGGTAGCCCTGTATGGTTCCAAGGCTCCCTCCTCTGTTTCCCAATATGTGATAGTGTTAGTTGCTACATATGGTTTAGCTTGTATATTGGGTGCGATCATTCTAGTGAGGGGGGTGTCATGATCTGAGAGTGGTCTATTGTTTAAGATGTTCACAGCTGTAGGCAAGTTATCTCTCCATTTGACCATTGTCCCTTCACCAAGTTTTCTCAATTGTTGTTTCAACAACCCATTCATCCTTTCAATCAGACCAGCTGCTTGAGGATAATAAGGTATGTGAAATATCCATTCAACATTGTTTTCATTACAAAAATCTTGTACCAGTTTTCCTTTAAAGTGACTTCCATTGTCACTATGAATCTGTAATGGAAGACCATAGTACTGTATCATGGTTTCCAACATTTTAATAGTATTTATTTGGGTAGCCCTCTTACAAGGGTGAACCAATAAATACCCTGAATATGTATCCACAGCCGTGCATACATATTGAAAATTTTTACTCATAGGAAGCGGACCTATGTAAGCCACCTGCCATATTTGCCCTGGTGCTTTTCCTCTTTTTATTTGACCTCGTACGATCCCTGGCACATGTCTATTCTGCTCATGCTGACACACTGGATATTGCAGAATTACTGTTTTAATTAAATCAAGTGGCACTAAAATGCCTCGATGTTGTGCCCACCTGTGAGTGGCTTTCTCTCCCAAGTGTCCACATTTCTGATGGGCCCAAGTAGCCAATCCCAAAAGTGAGTTAGAATTTTCAACAGACGCCTCTGAGATCTTGGCTTTCTCGTCTGCAACAGAGTTAAACAGACGATCCAATGCGTCAGTATTGCAGTGAGCATCAACATGAAAGACTGTTACCTCATTTTGATGTACCATCTCCCATATCTGCTCCCACAAATCTTTTCCCCAGACTTCCTTTGTATGAATCATGAACTGATGTGACTGCCATGTAGGCAACCACGTGGCCAGTCCATTGGCAACAGACCAGGAATCTGTATATATATGACAACTTCCAGGCATCTCTTGTTTCAATGCCTGAAACACTGCATATAACTCTGCATACTGGCTACTTTTTCCCCTTTCCTGTCGTAGTCAGTATTTTCTTGGTTTCTGGATTGTAAGACACTGCTTTCCATTGTCTTTCATTACCAATGTATTTTGCTGAACCATCAGTAAACCAAGCATGCTTTGCTTGATCTTGTGTTAGTTGCGCAAAAGACTTTCCCACTTTACTGGAGATTCCCCTGGCTTGTCTGCGTCTGGCAGATAACCAGGTTCTTGTATCGGCGCATCTGCAATTTTCTCATGTAGTACAGCCGTACCACTATTTCCTGTTTTAGCTCTATCCTGTATGTACCACTTCCATTTTATGATACTGGACTCTTGTGCATGACCTATCCTATGTGTCTTAGGGGAACTAAGTACCCATTGCATGATAGGTATCTCTGGGCGTAAGAACACTGTATGTCCTACCTTCATCTGTTCAGTATCTACCAAGGCCCAATAACAGGCAAAGAGCAAAGGGTGTGTACCTCTCTCCTGCCTCAGGTAACTTCCTTGCCCAGAAACCAAGGGGAACCTTAGTCCTTCCTTGTTTCTGCCGAAGGCTCCAATTAGCCCATTGCTGATTTACTGATACATTTAAGTCTATGTCTCCATCTTGTATGGGCCATAGATCAAGGGCTTGTTGGATAGCCTGTTTAGATCCCTCAAAGGCATTCTGTTGTTCTTCTCCCCATTCAAAATCATTTTTTTTCCTGGTTACTTTGTACAAAGGGGAGAGTAACTGACTCAGGTGTGGTATGTGTTGTCTCCAGAAACCAAAGAGACCTATAAAGCTTTGAGCTTGTTTCTTGCTTTTGGGAGTTTGAAACTCTAGCACGTTTTGCTTAGCTTTTGGAAAGATTTCTCTGTGTCCTTTGTTCCACTGTATTCCTAAGAATTTTACTGTTTGAGCGGGTCCCTGTATTTTACTGGGATTTATCTCCCACCCTTTGCTCTTCATGTGCTCCATGATCTCTTCAAGAATCTGCTGACACTGTTCTTCACACTGTCCCTGAATCATAATGTCATCTATATAATGGGATATTTTCACCTCTAAAGGTATTTTTACCCCATCAAGATGTTCTGCCACCAGCCGATGACAGATGGTGGGACTATGCAAGTATCCCTGTGGCAACCTGGTGAATGTGTATTGCCTCCCTAACCATGTGAAAGCAAACTGCTCTTGATTTTCTTCAACTATTGGAATAGAAGAAGGCA
Organism: Pelobates fuscus; assembly: GCF_036172605.1. NCBI lineage: Eukaryota > Metazoa > Chordata > Amphibia > Anura > Pelobatidae > Pelobates > Pelobates fuscus. Next base: position 479,584,653 of record NC_086317.1, read on the forward strand.
TTAGCCAAATCTATAACTGCATACCAGATCCCTGGATGCTTCTGCATATTTTCTATAAGAGTGACGGTGTCTGGGAAAGCAGCAGTCAGTGGAGGTGTGTGTTTGTTCAATTCTCTGTAGTCTACCGTCATTCTCCATGTATGGTCTGTTTTACGTATTGGCCACATGGGATTGTTAAAAGCAGTAGTGACCCCTCGTAGGACCCCAGCTTTTAATAAGTCATCTATGGTTTCTCCAATTTCTTTGTGGCCTCCTGGGATCCTGTACTGCTTTATATGTACTACTTTAGTAGCGGGTGGTAGTTGCACTGGGGGCATTAACAATTTCCCTACCACCACTGGCTGATATACAGGGTTTAGTTCCAAAACTGTAACAGCCATCCCCCAAATGTAAGGTCAATCCTTTAAGGATATCAATTCCAATTATGTATTCGGGTATGGGGACAATTAAAACCGAATACTTATTTTTTGGCATTACTGTCCAATTTTTAGTTCTACCCAGGTCTGAACTGCTTCTGTCCTCTTACCTCCCAGACCTGTGATTACATAGGGTAATCCAGCAAATTTCTTAGGGTTACCATGAATTAGAGTGGCTTCGGCTCCAGTGTCCACAAGGCAGTAACCCTTTCAACATTTTTTATTTTTCCAGTAAATTTCAACTTTTACATGGGGTCTATGGTCTTTTACTGAAAAGTCAATCACTGGAGCCTGCCTCACTAGTCAATTCCTATTGTCTAGGTCTGGCAAATCCAGGTCTCCCAGGTCGGGCAATTCCCTGTGTGCATACTCGTTTTAAGTATTACCCAGCTAATTTCGGCCACTTATCTTTGGGAATCTTTTTCAGACAAGCAAGAAGGTTAGTAGGCATGTCAATTTCACTTTTTTCACATTCACAATCACATTTACCAGCTGAACGGGCCCATTCATTGGCAATGGATGCATATTGCTCATCTTCCCATCCGGGAATGTTTTTAAACATTGTGCAAAGTTCTTATGTTTTTTTTTTTTCAGAATAAACTTGCACTCCTTGAGATGTGTGTACTATGCGTTTTATTTCATTTCACTTGAATATGTACCAATCCAGACACCTAGTGTCTGGCTTATTGTTTTATTCTTCACTCAATAAACTTGCACTCCTTGGGGATGTGTGTACTATGTGTTTTATTTAATTTCACTTGAATATGTACTAATCCAGACACATAGTGTCTGGCTTATTGTTTTATGCTTCACTCAAGCCTGCCCAAATGACTAATTTGGCTGCAGGTTTGCGCTTCCCGATCACACTGGCTTTCTATACACTCTGTAAAGTGCATAGGGGCGTCTATGATCGAGCCAACAGTCTCGCACTTTCAGGAACAGCCATTTCATTCACTTCCTCAGTCAGCACTGGCTTCCAGCACCTGTTAAGGCGCGTAGGGGCACTTGTTAACTGACCAAGCACAATCACCCATTCGTGTCAGAATCAACCCAAACAATCTTGTGGTTTTGGTGACCTTATCTCAATACCTGGTATTGAGCTTATTAAATTAGCAGCAATTCAGCCTCATTCAGGACGCTAGCCTGTTTGAGGGTAACGCTCCCCAGAAGGCACTGGTGTTCTACACACCCTCAAGGTGTATAGGTGCGTCTACCAACCGAGCACAACATACATTCTTGAATCAATCTTCAGAAGCACTCCTCAATCTTATTAGATTGAGCATTCACTCACCAATCTTGCTCTTGCAACGTCCTGTAACTATTTTCAAGTTTACACAATGTTCAAAGAATCTCTAGAAACCGTAATGTTTATCTATGACTGCAGCACGCGGAAGAAACTGATAGCTTTTAAAGCTTTTTTCCTCCGTGACGCAGCAGAAATTAAACCTCGCACAACGTTAGTTTCACTTTTCTTTTTACTCAAGATTTACAGACAGTTCTAACAATTTCTAAACACAATTTTCTTATCTTAACTATTCTTAACAACATTTTAAACACACTATTATTATTTTAAACTATTTTAACTTGTTGATTTCAAGTTTCCTTGCTGAATTAATACTCATCCCTGCTCGCAGCGCCAAAATGTTGTGCCTAATCATTAAATTCATGAAGCACCAATATCCAAAAAGTAATAATCAATACCTAATAAGGTTTATAGTGATATTGGCGGGCACACAACCCAGCTCAGATAGAGTACATTGAGTTATAGGAAAGAGAAATCACACAAAGACCAAGTTGAATATAAGAATTCACACTGCACTTTATTATCCACAAAGGGATCTAAGCAAAGTAAGTTTTACTCTCATTTAAGTAGTTGCATGCATTTACTTCAAACAGCTTAGTATCTAGATATACCAGCTTAAGTATACATCACCATTAGAGAAGCTTGGTTGTCTCCTTGCCACACATGACTGGGGAGAACTCAGACAGTCACTCGGAGAGACCCTCTCTTCTGGGAACAGCAGAAACCAGCAACACGCGTCCGCATTACAGGTGGGTAGTTCTCCAAGTGAGCGCAAGATTCCCTTAGTCTTATATACCTGTCTTCAAGGACAGACAGTAGTTCCTTATCAGTGCAGCCCAGCAAAAGACCTTGATACAAGCAGCTGGATGGACCTGGCAGTTGGCCAGACTGTTCAGGACCACCAGAACTTATGCCAAGTCTTGTGCGGTTAATTATTGCTTATTTACAAGCTTTCTTTGTACTGTTCTAGAGATGGCAACATAAGTTTTTGATGGCAAAATTGTAGATACAAATATCCATTTTGATATCTATCCTAGCTGTTCATATAAGGGTTAATTTGAACAAAGAATAAATTTGGCATTTTTATCTTCTATTCTCTGAAATAGGATTTATATAAAATCCTAGTTACGGGAAAAATACTGATTTCGAAATGTTCTTGTTAATTGTCCAAGATATCGGTATTTGTAAATATCTGGTTTTAATCAAATATGTATTGCGTTAAATGACAAAAGATTATAACTAGAAACAGCTGTTTATAACTTGTGAAAAACATATTATGTAATAAATGCTCATGACTCCCACCGACATGAAAATGGGGTATATATGCAACTGACGTTTAATTAAACTTTGAATTGGTTATTGAACAAGTCTCTGCTATTCATTTCCAATTTCCAGAGCTCTGAATGAGTTGGCAAATATCCATCATCCACAAAGGGCCCGGGCTGATTTTATCCCCAACAAACTGGTGTCAGAAGTTTTGGGGGCAATTGGTCGGAGTGTAGATGTCAGGTAAGGGGTTCTTTGAAGACCTTCTTTGCCTGCATCTCCTATCCCCCCACACATTGCTTTGTTATTTAAATGGGGTTTCTTACTATTTTAATTTTTAAAGGGGCTTTTCCCTGCATAATGTCTTTGGTAGACATGTTTTTTTAAGTCTCAGGTAGACTTGTTTAACTCCTTTGGTAGGAGGAGTGCCTTTGGCAGGCGGTTTTGTGCACAATTATCTGGACTTTTCCTCTTTAGTGGGGGTTCACCTTTTGCAGGTGGTAAAAGTGTGTTTGGGAGACGTCCCATGTTCCCTCTTTGAAGGGTTGCCTTTTGTAGGTTGTAAAACAGATTTTCAGTCTTTGTCAGACTGAGTTGTAGTTTATGTACATGTAACTTATTGCAAAGAATACAAAAAAAAAAAAAAAAGGATTTTAACCCTGTATGATGGATGTTTGGCATTACTCAAGCTTGCTACTTTATGTGCTGTTTTATTTGACTATGCAACTCTGTTTTTAAGCATAAAGTCTGTGATAAAGGGGTTAAGATAGATAAAATGGGACCGAGGCTGTTTTTAACAACTCCAAATCATTACTCCCTCCTGATTATACCCAGCCTGTCCCCTAAAGATAATAATGATTTGGGTGCTATCCTTGTTGTGATAAGTTAGACCTCCCCAAGCAGGGACAAGGGGTTACCACTGCTCCATAAAGCTCCCTTTTACCACCTCCCCAGGGAGAAAGGATTGGGCAGCTCCTCTGAAGCTCTGAGGGTGTCCAACCCAGGTATAAGAATTAAGGGAATAAAATAATTGAGGGAATGTCAAAAGTACATGTAAAGGTGATGATGAATAAAAAAAATAAAATAGAGGTTAATTATGGGTGACTACAAATTCTAGAACTAACGTGATTTCTCTGCATGTATGTTTGTTTGCATAGTGAGCCCTTTAGTTTGTTGCAGAGAATTCATGTTGTAAATATAGATGATTATAACTTAGAGAACAACATTTATATTTTAAGTGGTCCAACACATGCTTCATTTTGTACTGTAAGCTAACTTGTAGTAATCCAGTACATCACATGTTGTATGTGCTTTACATTGTATGTATGCTGTAGCATTGTGAAAATCTGTAAATTGATGTATGGGGTTGCTGAGATTTTATTGATTGTGACCCAAACTGTGCAGAAGTGGGTTTGCACTTTTGGTCATGGAATATAGGATCAGAAAACCATGGACAAAGGGTTTTTACCTGTGTTGTTATGAATTTTGGGAACTCAAATTGACCGGTCAAAATTCCCCATGCCTTTAACATGGAGTAGTTTAAATATTTTGAGTCTTTGAGAGTTCTGACAAATGCAGGTGATACCATGTCTGTGTAATCTGGTCCAAATGTTCTATAAGCGTATAAGAGAGAAATTCTATTGACAGGGTACATATGTTGCAACTGGTTAATGCAAGTGTTATACAAATGTTTAAGTCAAACGCGTTATATGGCCGTACGGGATCCCTTCTTTGACCCCTTAAGGACCAAACCTCTAGAATAAAAGGGAATCATGACATGTCACACATGTCATGTGTCCTTAGGGGGTTAAAAAGAAAAAAAAAACCTTGGTACCAGAACGCTTAAATAAATTTGATACTAACTAAAATTACCTTACAATAATATGTTCTGAATACAGCTGTTAAAAGTTTATTCTGTGTAAATGGTGATTGTGATAAATGTGTGTTTTGGTTACTCATTTTGAAGTATGCAGTTTAATTGACATGTATGTTAATGGGTATTTTGCTGTGTTTATAAATTATAAATTATATTTGAATACGTTTGTCTCAGTATTGATACAGATGGAAATGGCAGCGTAATAATCTATTAAATAACTGATTTATTATTGAATACTAGTCCAAGAGCAATAGGAGTTGCAATCCTTAAAGCAAAAGAAAAAAAAAAAACACTGTCTTTGTAAGTTTTAGCTGTTTTCCAAAATTCTGTTGTAATAATGGACTTCTTGCCAAAATTCGACTTTCCTGTCCAGTTGCCAGGTTCTCTGATCTAATCTTAAAGCAATACTGCTTGCATAGTTTGCAGAAATGCATAATGCACAAACATAGCAACCTACATTATGTCTGTGTTTCTTTTGAGTGTGACGTTCATTAATTTATTTTGGAATGAGTTAATTGCCTATCCATGAATATGCTTTTTGTATTGGCATGTCTGCTGGATATTTGCTACATTCGTGGTGTTCTGTGTTATAAGAGGACATGTGTGATATTACGAGTATGAAGAATATTTAAAGAATATTTGCATGTCATTAACGCAAGCCTTTAGTGTCTTTTTACAACAGATTAAATGCTGATCAGCTCACGAAAAGGGGGCCCCTGGAAAATCTGCTTTTCAAAATCGTGGATCCACGTTTCCATTTTTAAATGGCTCTCTCTTTCTCCGTATTATTAGGGGAGTATTTAGAGTTAACTCTACTTTTAAAGTGCATTGCATTATCTAAATCAAAGAATAAGAAAAATGTTATCTTTAACATAAACAATTGTTATATGGTTATTTAACAGGAAAAAATAATGGATGTATAGGATAGGTTTTTGCCAAGATTAAGATTCATCTAGTATGCCTCATTGATTATAGCAAAATGATTAAATGGATATTTGTATGAAATGGATAAGTGCATGGTATTTTTAATAGAGATCAGAGAATTTCTTTTGAGGCAATTCTAAACTGCTGTATTATATTGAAAGCATTTTGCAGACCCAGAAGAGAATAAATAATATAATAATTATAAAAGGAACCATACTATGGGAAGAGGTCAACCTATTAACTCGCTAAGGGGTTAAACTCATTTTGATAAGCATATAAAATTGAGTTTTTGTGGTTAGACTTTTGATATACCCACACCCAACAACCTCAGCCTAATACACAGATGGTTCATGTTCTTAATATTTTATATATAGATAAAACAGTATTAATGCTGGCTCTTAGAGGATGTACAAGCTGAAGTTGAGATGTAGACATTGTTTGCATAGGCTGCACAATGTAAAATAACTAAATAAAAATAGGATAATAATAAGTATGCTTAGTCAATTTGTAACGTGGTATCATAGAGGCATCTGCAATAAAATAAGTGGGTATCCAAGACCTGACAAGTGAGGGCAACTTAATATAAACATATGTCTACAGTTTGCTGCCCCTTCCTTGTCAGAGGCCACTTGCAACCTTAGCAAAGCAAGACAACTCTGTCTTAAACAAAGCACATTGCAACAACAGTAATTCATTTTGTTTCTCCTATTTCATTCCTAGTTGTTCTGAAAAAAAAATATTGTTTAAGTGGGATAACTGTATGGAGGTTCCACCATGTATTAAACATGATCACACACATACAGAACTGGTGGCTTTTTGGACATCGGGATCTATAAAAGGTTTCGGTTTCAAAAGATGTTATCAGGGTCCACAAAATATCTGACAGAATGCAGCATTCCAATTCTATTAAAGTAATTAATTGGGATTATCAAATCAAGGTTTAAAGTTTAAGAACAGTATTTTATTGGGAATTATTTCAATATTTATATGTTAGTGTTTTAATACTCATCCTGTCCAACAAATGAGTGCTTCTCTCGCCCACACAAAGGCATTTTAAAGGGAAATTATGTATTCAAATTGTATAAAGGACAAATTCAATGAATTATAAGCAACACTGAGAGAAGTACATGTTACACTAGTTAAGGGTTTAACTTTAGTCTCTAATTTGAGTTTAGCCTAGATAATTAATTTATTGATGTCGTACTGATCCTTGTGTTTGTATGATTATAGAGACCATACTGGAGTATTTGTGCCGCCTGATATTTGGGACTACACACCAATCTCTCTGGCTGACCTACCTGCCTACCTACCTTTTTTGCAATTAAATCTGTTTGGTCAAAATCCATGCTGGCTGAAGAAACTGAGATGTTTACTTAATGAGGACATAAACTAACTTGGAAAGTCCTGAAGGTGAAGTGCTGTCTAATGCCGCTATTTCTGTATTACCCTTTCAACAATTGGGGTGTTGCACAGAGCATTGTGGTGAACATCCAGCAAACAGAAGAATTAAGAACTATGTGAAAGCTGACATTGTCTTGTTGTCAGCCATATTGCTACCCGTAGCTATGTTATGGTGTCTAAGATTATGGAACAAAGTTTATGGTGTCTAACATTCTTTATTCTCCTTGAAAGACTTATTCTATTTATCTGGACTATGCTGGACTATTGAACTATTTTGTTATTTTTTATTTTTGTAGAGTTAGCCGGAGAGAGAGGAAGTGTTAGCTTACTCAGTCATGGATGTACTATGTGTGTCATTGATGTATGTTGAGTGTATCAAGGATGGATTCCCATTTATTAAGTATGGATATGACTGGACCATCGAAATAGGGATGTGATTAGGAGGCATAGGACGCGAGGTCATGATTGGGATTATTGTTAGAATTACAAACTGATTATAAGTTATCTCATGATTTAATATGTAAATGGGCCTTTTGAAACTAATCAGGAAGTGTTTCCCAATCCTGAAACCTGAGCTATTTACTTACAAGTGCGGGTTTTATAAGTCACTAATGCTGTCAACGTGAGGGGATGACATGTCTACACAGTCATGGCCCTCACTCAGAGTTTCCCCAGATGTGCTTTTTTCCTCAAATATGAGTTTTTGCCACTGGGTTTTTTGATCTGGTGTAGCAGTACTTACCCTCTCCAGGGGCCGGCCGGGTCCTCTCTTCTCGCCGCGCACGGTCCTGCTCCTGCACGAGCCTTGCGCGGCTCATCCAACGACGAGATCAGTCAGGCGGGCAGTGACCGCGAGAAGCGGTCACGTGTCCCGCCTGACACTAAGAGCGCGCCGCGCATCTCGGGTGCGCTCTTAAAGGGACAGTGGGAGACAAAATTTGAATCAGTCTCCCATTGGCCCCTGTCATGCCACGTTCCCCATACACTCACGTTTTGGGGGCGTGGATATGACAGGGGCCAATCAAAGTGAACATTAGGGTATTTATACTCACCTGTTTCCTTTGCACCTTGCCCTATCGTGGTTTCTGTTCAGTTCCCTTTAGTGCTTGTATCGTTCAGTTGGTTTTTTGGTGCTTGACCTTGGCTTTGTTCCTGACTCCGCTCTCTCTTTATCCTTGCTTGTTTATCCGCCGGTTTGTCTTCCTGTGTACCAGTCCTCAGTTTGTTCTACTTTACGCTGTCTCTCAGTCCCCTTGACCTCGGCTTGTTCTGGACTCTGTCTTTTCTTGTTCTCGTCTAAGTCCGGCCATTCTAAGGTCCGGTAAGACGAATCCTGGTTTCTTGTCTCTTGACTATCTGGACTATTCCTGCGTGTTGGGGTATATTACCGTGACATTACGATAGGGCCATGGACCCCGCAGGTTTAGGACAACAGATGGCCACTCATGAGGCTAGATTCGCAGAACAGGATCACCGTATGGATCAAATGGCTCAAGCCATCCAGACACTGTTATCCAGAACAGCTCCGGTACCTGTACCTGCGCCTCCTGTAACCCCTGTACCAGACACAGCTAATATGCCTAATGCTTCAGCACATCTAACCCCGCCACCTAGGTATGGAGGGGACGCTAAGACATGTAGGGGATTCCTTAATCAAGTGGAATTCCACTTTGAAATGTACCCACATTCATTTCCCACTGATAGATCTAAGGTGGGTTTTCTTATGCACCAGCTTACGGATAAGGCACTTGAATGGGCAAATCCTATTTGGGAGGCTAATGGACCTATGGTACATGATTTCAATAGCTTCCTCACAGCGTTTCGTAGAACATTTGACACGACTAAAAGGTCAAAGAATGCCGCCAGGGCGTTAATGAGAATTAAGCAAGGATCTAAATCTGTAGCCGATTATGCTATTCAGTTCCGTACCCTTGCCTCACAGGTAGATTGGACTAACAATGGGCTTACTACTGCGTTTATGGAAGGTCTGTCTGAAACTATGTTGGATGAGGTAGCAGCTAAGGATCTCCCTGTACCCCTAGAGGACCTTATTGACTATCTCATCGATATAGATAACAGGATCCGTGACAGGTTATATACCAAGTCCAGAAATAGACGCTTTGTCCCCGTTAACTCACCTAGAGCTGAGACTCCCGAGGGATCTAAAGGGTCAGAGGAGGAACCTATGCAGTTAGGGGTTGCTAAACTTACTGACGCTGAAAAACTTTATAGGAGAAAGGAGGGACTTTGTCTTTATTGTGGTAGGAGGGGCCATATGAGACAAGAATGTCCCATACGTCCGGGAAACTATCGCACCTAAGACCGTATAGAGGACAGGCCTTGGGTGTGACATCAGAGTCCTCACATTTGCCTCTTAATAAATTGCTTCTCCCTGTTTCCCTGCACCTTGGTAGTAACTGCATAGCAGGGAATATACTAGCCCTGGTTGATTCCGGAGCGGCCGAAAACTTTATAGATTCCAGTTTTCTCAAGGAGAATAACATATCCACTAGAGAGAAGGAGACACCCTTGGCCGTTGAGGCCATAGATGGTAGACCATTATACTCTCCAGTTATCACACATGAAACTGTACCACTACATATGTCTACAGGGGTGTTACACTCTGAAACCATTCGGTTTCAGATCATTACTTCTCCTTCCTCTCACCTCGTGTTAGGGTATCCTTGGTTGCGTACTCATAATCCCACTATTGATTGGGAGTCAGGACAAATAGTTTCTTGGAGTGATGCTTGCCAAGAGTCTTGTATTGTTAAAATCACCCCTTTGAATTCTACTAATATTCCTCCCGTGCCTACGGTCATACCCCCTCAGTACTTGTCTCTTAAATCTGTTTTTGATAAAAGGGAGGCTGAAAAGTTGCCACCTCACAGGCCTTACGACTGTGCTATTAATTTACTACCTGGTACTATGCCTCCCAAAGGGAGAATATATCATTTGTCTCCTCAGGAGAATCTTGTTATGGAGGAATATATTAAGGAATCTTTAGAAAAGGGTTTTATAAGAAGATCCTCTTCCCCGGCAGGGGCTGGTTTCTTCTTTGTATCCAAGAAAGATGGCGAATTAAGGCCTTGTATTGACTATAGGGGCCTAAATAAAATCACCATCAAAAATGCGTACCCCATACCTTTGATCACGGAACTATTTGATAGGCTTAAACATGCCACGGTTTTTACTAAATTGGACCTTAGGGGTGCTTACAATCTCATACGTATCAAAAAGGATCACGAATGGAAGACCGCATTCAATACCAGGAGTGGTCACTACGAATATACTGTGATGCCCTTTGGCCTTTGTAACGCCCCATCAGTTTTTCAAGAATTTATTAATGATGTCCTACGTCAGTATATACATACTTTCGTAATAGTATACTTGGACGACATATTAATTTATTCGACTGATTTACAGACTCATCACATGCATGTTAAATTAGTGTTGAGAACTCTTCTTGTTCACGGTCTCTATTGCAAACTCGAAAAATGTTCATTTGATCAATCAGAAGTCCAATTCTTGGGTTATATAATCTCTGCCAAGGGTTTTCATATGGATCCCAAGAAACTTTCTGCCATTATGGAATGGCCTCTACCTCAGGGTTTGAAAGCCATTCGGCGTTTTCTGGGGTTCTCAAATTATTATAGGCGTTTTATTAAAGGGTTTTCTGCCATTGTAGCACCTATAACCAGAATGACCAAGAAGGATGGTAATACTCATGTCTGGAAACCAGAAGCACTTGAGGCCTTTGAATTCCTGAAGGCTTAATTTGCCTCTGCCCCTATTTTACAGCATCCTGTCCCTTCACTACCCTTTATTCTTGAAGTTGATGCTTCTGAGATTGGGGTAGGTGCTATCTTGTCTCAAAGAGATTCACCTGAAAAGCCGTTACACCCTTGTGGCTTCTTTTCCAGACAGATGTCCAAAGCAGAGAAGAATTATGATGTAGGCAATCGCGAACTCCTTGCTATCATTTTGGCGCTCAAGGAATGGAGACATCTACTAGAAGGTACAGAGTTCCTTGTGGGTTGTTTCATCCGTTGCCCATACCCGAGAGGCCGTGGTCCAATCTATCCATGGATTTTATTGTTGAATTACCCCCTTCGAATGGTAAAACTGTCATCCTGATGATTGTGGATCGTTTTTCTAAGATGGCTCCTTTTGCGTCTCTTGTCAAATTGCCATCATCCAAGGAACTTGCCTCTATCTTTGCCAGGGAGGTGTTTCGGTTGCATGGTATTCCCACTTCGATCGTGTCCGATAGGGGTAGCCAGTTTATCTCCAGATTCTGGAAAACATTTTGTTCAGAGATGGGTATCTCCCTCTCGTTTTCTTCCGCTTACCACCCCCAGTCTAATGGAGCTGCTGAACGTGCCAACCAATCTCTAGAGCAGTATCTTCGTTGTTTCGTGTCCCACCATCAGAACAATTGGGCTGACCTTCTTCCTTGGGTTGAGTTTGCTCGTAATAATGCTGCTCATGAATCCTCCGGTAACAGCCCTTTTTACGTTGTTTATGGCCGGCATCCCGTGGTTCTTCCAGCTGCATTCTCCTTACAGGGCATGCCAGCTCTGGACAAACATTTGGCTTGTTTACGTAATACTTGGGAGCAGGTTCAGTGTTCTTTGGTGGATTCCACTGCTCGCCAGAAGGTTCAGGCAGACAAGCATCGCAGGGCGGCCCCATCCTATGCTGTGGGGGACCGGGTTTGGCTTTCTACTCGCAATATTCGTCTTCGTGTGCCTTCTATGAAGTTGGCTCCTCGTTTTATTGGTCCTTTTCGTATCTTGCATGTGGTTAATCCTGTCTCGTATGCCTTGGATCTTCCGAGGCATTCCTAATGTGTTTCATACCTCCTTGTTAAAACCCCTCCTGTGCAACCGTTATACTCGGCATGTCCCTCCTCCCCCTCCGGTTTCTGTGGAGGGCCATGAGGAATTTGAAGTGGCTGCTATACTCAACTCTCGTTTTCTTCGGGGTCGCCTCCAATATCTGGTACATTGGAAGGGCTATGGGCCTGAGGAACGCAGTTGGATTTCTGCTGGCGCTGTTCACGCTCCTCGCCTTGTGCGTTCTTTCCACGCTCGCTTTCCTGCCAGGCCTGCTCCTCCCCGCCCGGTGGGCGTATCTTCAGGGGGGGGTACTGTAGCAGTACTTACCCTCTCCAGGGGCCGGCCGGGGTCCTCTCTTCTCGCTGCGCGTGGTCCTGCTCCTGCACGAGCCGCGCACGGCTCATCCAACGACGAGATCAGTCAGGCGGGCAGTGACCGCGAGAAGCGGTCACGTGTCCCGCCTGACACTAAGAGCGCGCCGCGCGTCTCGGGCGCGCTCTTAAAGGGACAGTGGGAGACAAAATTAGAATCAGTCTCCCATTGGCCCCTGTCATGCCACGTTCCCCATACACTCACGTTTTGGGGGCGTGGATATGACAGGGGCCAATCAAAGTGAACATTAGGGTATTTATACTCACCTGTTTCCTTTGCACCTTGCCCTATTGTGGTTTCTGTTCAGTTCCCTTTAGTGCTTGTATCGTTCAGTTGGTTTTTTGGTGCTTGACCTTGGCTTTGTTCCTGACTCCACTCTCTCTTTATCCTTGCTTGTTTATCCGCCGGTTTGTCTTCCTGTGTACCAGTCCTCAGCTTGTTCTACTTTACGCTGTCTCTCCGTCCCCTTGACCTCGGCTTGTTCTGGACTCTGTCTTTTCTTGTACTCGTCTAAGTCCGGCCATTCTAAGGTCCGGTAAGACGAATCCTGGTTTCTTGTCTCTTGACTATCTGGACTATTCCTGCGTGTTGGGGTATATTACCGTGACATCTGGACTGAGTTCACTGGGTGGACTGGTAATTCAAGACCCTGGTCCAAAGAGGGGGGTAGATATTATTCCCGTTTTGACTATATGAGCTTACATTATGAATTATAATAATAATAATAATAATTATATTCCCGTTGATTGAAATAATACACTTTGCCTGTATTAACCCAAGGCTCAAGCTTCAGATAACATGATGTTCAGTCTGTTTAAAAATGGTTAACATGTCAGCTGTTTGAAATATTTAACTTGTACGCTTAAAAGATGTATTCAACAGATAATTGAAAATCGACAGCTCGAACTCCTCTTAAAGGGAAAACCTACGGCATAGAGCAAATGGGGGAAATCGAGGTGAAGAAATAATGAAAGTCCCGCAGACGTGATTAGCACGTCTGAATATACCTCCTCTTGTTTCTCTGCCGCAGGCCTCCCATGGATATTTACCGTAAGATAGATCATGATATGATCTAAGAGGGGAATTGTAGATACAAATATCCATTTTGATATCTATCCTAGCTGTTCATATAAGGGTTAATTTGAACAAAGAATAAATTTGGCATTTTTATCTTCTATTCTCTGAAATAGGATTCATATAAAATCCTAGTTACGGGAAAAATACTGATTTTGAAATGTTCTTGTTAATTGTCCAAGATATCGGTATTTGTAAATATCTGGTTTTAATCAAATATGTAATGCGTTATATGACGAACGATTATAACTAGAAACCGCTGTTTATAACTTGTGAAAAACATATTATGTAATAAATGCTCATGACCCCCACCGACATGAAAATGGGGTATATATGCAACTGACGTTTAATTAAACTTTGAATTGGTTATTGAACAAGTCTCTGCTATTCATTTCCAATTTCCAGAGCTCTGAATGAGTTGGCAAATATCCATCATCCACAAAGGGCCCGGGCTGATTTTATCCCCAACAAACATAAGTTTCTCAAACTGCTGAAGTGCTGTGTCAGCTTATAGTGCTGTGTCAGCGTAGTAAACAGGTGTAGTGCTGTGTCAGCTCTTAATAGCTGTGGCATAAGGCCTTCAAGCCTGCATCTAGTAATTGTGGCCTTCAAGCCTGCATCTAGTAATATGTGCTATGTGTGCTTTTATGCTTACCTGTGCCATCTTAACTATCTATTAATGTTTGAGTTGCTCAATAGTGATCAATCAATCATACTTAATTAATATGAAATATTATTATCACAGTTTCCAGGTTTTCCAGGTGACTAACCCTATAGGGTTGGTTCTCCAATTGGAAAATGGGGGCGCCTGAAAAGGTCCCAACAAGAACCCATTTTCCAATTCTCTCTGTAAAAGAGCATCAACCATTTCCACGTCAGAAAATGCTGATTGCAAATTGTTGCATTCGTATATGCCAGCGGGGATATGTACCAGACCTGTATGATATCCCTCTGTGAAGCCATCTATCAAGAAATCCACTAAATGTTTGAATGGGTAAGAAGCTAATGCGCGAGCCAAAGAACCAATGTTTACGGATGTCAAATACGGTTTAGCATGACTTTTATTAGGACATATGGACTTGGCATGAGCCCTAAAACAATGTGAACACACATGTAACAATCTGCAGGCACTATAGCCACATGTACCTACATTAAAGTTGTTACACACCTGCGACTTTCCAAGGTAAGCAATAGGACGACCGAGTTTGTCCTTGCCTGATCTGTCCATCCTAGTCTGTTTCTCCTGGAAAGTCCCAGGTGTGGACTCTAGCATGATGGGACAATAATCCGAGGCATGTGAGGTGGAAGCACAAATTGCACAAGCTGGTGTCTTTAGACCAGTAAAGTGTCTGCAAAATAGCTCAGTATCCATATGGCTCCAGTCAGTTTTAACGTTATACTGAGCCAAAATTGCAGACGCCCTTGCCGAAAAGAACCGGTGGTAATCATTGTTTCCCAAGTCCACCAGTTTGTGCAAATTGAGGTCAAGTTCCTCTCATCTATGTGGGTAAAATTAACAGATTACACCCCGATAGATACCCCAAAAGCTATGACAAAATCAGGTATAGACAGTTAGGTCCCTGGTCTTTAACACCACCGAAATATCACCATAAACATAATTGCAGTTTTCAATAACATTGTGTGAAGCAATAAGTAGTGCAACAAGATTAACATCCTTCCCTTTCAAGATGTCTTTCTTAATGTTTGCTGGAACCATATGCACTGGATTAATAATGTGGGTTTCAGAACCAGAAGGAACATAATTACCCGTTTGCAACAGTGGAGCATTAGGGAGTATAGTAGCCGAGGGCATAGAAGACATAACAGGAGGGCTCCGAGCCTCGATCCTATCATGTCTATCATTGACCTTGCCCATAGATGCTACTAGTGAAGCAACCATGGCATGAAGGTCTGAGTTGCCTGGACCACTTGTCCACTCTCCGGTCCCTGAGTTATCAGTGTTAGTCCGCATTAGCTTGAACAGCTCAGCATTCCTGGCAGTGGCGGGAAAAGGAATACTGCATCTACGAAGTTCCGCAGTAATATGAAGGATGGTCCATGATCTTATAGAAGTTGGACTACCGATGTTGCCTTGTCGTGAAGGTGACAAGGATCTGACCGGAGGATTGGGGAGAGACAAATTGTCTGTATCTTCAGGTAGCTGGGATATCCTAAAGGAAATATTCAAGACATAATCAGCAACTGTACCATATTGTTTACTGGCTGGCTAACTGATTCCAGTTGGCAAAACAATTTCCTAAGTGTGGTGGCAGTTGAGGCCCTACTAGATGCCAAGTGGCTTGAAAGGCTCTATCTATTGATTGGCGCGAGGGAATTACTGCCACCGAAACATTGTGACGGGGTGTTGGCCTCCTGATGACAACTAAAAGCATAAGATACACGGGAGTGAAAAGGGAGGCTCTCTCTATGCGACCGTGTGAGAAGGCTAACTATGATTTGGCCCAAGGGGTGAATGTCCTCTAGCATGGAGGAAATGTGTTGGTCCCACTGAGACAGAGGCAAAGAAGCCAGAATTTTGTCCTAACGGCAGCCTAGCCTAGATAAGCCAGTAACACTCATATAACAACCTCTAAGGTGGGGGGAAGAGGTAGTTTGGAGGGGGGCTTAGGCAAAAAGTACCTGAGACCCACTTGCGAGTTGCTTAGGTCAGAAATTAGTCACAACCCCACACAGAACCTGAGACTTCCACTACTAATATAGTGGAAGAGAGGTTTAAACCTAATGATAGTAAAAGAGAAGTATATGTTATACAGAGTAACAAAAGGACTCTTCCTTTAACGCTGAGAGTAACCCCTTACTCTATATCTTACTCACTGGAAAGTGCTATAAAGAGATTTGATTGAACAACAACGCAGTTGATATAAGTAAACTTGAAACTGAAAAGTAAGCATAGAGAAATAAGTAAGGGAGTCTCTGAAAATACTAGCCTTAATACAGTACTGAGGCGAATAGCGTAATATGAAAGCTGACCAAAATCATTTGTAGAAGATAAGAGCTTTAGTAAATACTTTAAACATGAAGCTGATTCATATCTTATGCAGACCATACCTATAAATATATACATTAACTCCTAAAAAAAAGCCCCTTGGCTACCAACATGAAATTCATCTATACATCTAATTATGTAACCAACATCAATATGCATAAGATATCTATAGAAATAAAGGGAAAGATGACAAGCAGTCTGTTAGTATGATAAAAACCTGAATTGTCATAATCTGCCTGTTAGTGTAAAATCTCCCATATAAGTGCTGTATATGTGATAACCCACTCAGGTTAGATATGAAACGAGGACACTCCAGACACACACAGGTTGTTGAAAAGCAAAGGCTCTTTATTAGTTTGCAGCTGCAAAGTCCCAGCACCTTTATGATAAAGAACACGATGTACTGGGCCCTGGTCAGTTTCCAAACAGAGAATATATACTGTAAATGACGTATTCCATACGTATACATAAAACACAGAAATTACACCTACATTTCTATGGTTACATCCAATTACTAAACTGAAACTTATCTCTTACACATGCTATCTAATAATGGGCGTTCCTGACATTCCACACATGCGCCCTGGTCCAAGATAGTTGCACAGTAGTTTTAAAACCATGTGAGCACTGAACTTTACTTAAACATCCTATAGCTTCTACTTTTTTCTTTTGTTTTATTGTTTCGTCTTTTTTTGGTTTAGGTGGGCTTTGATGCTTCAACACCTGGATACAGGTGGCTGATATGCATCATAACCAGGAATACCATACCAATCTAGCCTTGGGTTCTAGACATGTTAGGTTATACAGTATCTTCTTGATTAAGGGGTGTATACCTCCAAAGGGCAAGGACATGAACTGCTGTTTTCCTCTCTATAGTAGCATCAATTATACTACAGAGGGAACGAAGCAGCTTCGGAATCAAAGCCATCAAAATGCCATCAGGAGTAGAAACCCTCCCACTAAAGTTTTTTAAATCCCCAAATGAATCAAACCATCCTGTGAACCAACCACTAGGGTTTAGTCCGTTCCATGTCTGTACTGGAACGTGGGCCATTGTCCTACTTTTATCAACAATGTCACTTATGGCCTTCCCTTCATCATCCATTTTAAGGCAACAATTAGACAGGTTAAACTTTCTGCATACACCCCCTTCTGTGGTTAACAAATAATCTAAGGCTAGGCAGTTCTGATAGATAGCAGACCACATTCTGGTATTCTGTTTGGCCAAAAGCTTCATTGGTCACAATTTCAACTACAGCTTGTAACCTGATTATTCGATTCAACATCATAGGTTCCATCCCCAGCCCATGTAGCAGCATCATAATAATCAATTATTCGTTCAGGGGGCCAAAAAGCTTATCAAGGGTCTTGGATGGTGTATCCAGCAATTAGGATGAAGGTGGGGGCAAGTTATTCAAGTCCGGATATAACCGGGCAGCAGTAGAACAAAAGGGTCCCCTATAGGGGCAGGATCAACTAGTATGGGCTGTTTGATGGCGGCCGATTTAGGGACTGAAACCAGTGTGGAAAGCATCAAACGGCTTTCCTCTTCTGTAAACTTAACCACTCTGGCTGCTTTTTGACTACTTGCTACCAGGCGTCAATGTGAGGGAACTGATCAAATTAGAGTGTGAACCTGAGCAATTAAATCCAAGTCCAAAATACCTTCAGATGGTCAACCAGAACAAATAACGGGCCATTCCCGTTCACACAAAATAATTTACCATTTAGGATACATTTTAACCCCATAATCGTCTCAATAACCTTTCTGTAAGTTATTGACCATACAATGTAGGGGCCAGAATTATTTAGATCCCCCATCACCCATAATGCCAGACAATAAAATCACTGGGCACACAGAGCAAACAAATTCCCCCTCACAATATAACCCGTTTTACATTCAGACAAATGCCGAAATGCCTGGGTGATTCAAATCACCCCTCCCTCTCAAGCAGGAGACAGATCTAGCAGCTCTTGCAGCTATTCTCTTATCAGTGAGCACAGTGCTCAACGAAGAACATCGCAGCCAAACACACACATACAGACACTACCCCAACTCACATCACACTCAGGTGAATTATGGTTGAACCACATATAGTGCAAATTCCAGGTTTTGTTTTGATCACAACTTGTACAACTGACTCCGTCCTTAAGGGGTTAAAATTCTTAAAGGGAATTTCAAAAACTCATGAACGAAAGGCATTTGAAATGAAAATGATCACGCATTTTAACACCAGAAATGAAGGATTTAATGTAGACTCCCACACTACCAAAACTTTTTATAAACACACATCTGAATGTCTTGTATAGTTATTTTTCAATATTCTCGCTTTACCATTATTTCATCAATTTATATACATACATATATGTAGCTATATATTTGCATGCCCTGCTCTGCTATTTTTTTGTTTTTTTCTCTTTTTCATTTTTAACCAGCTTATTGACTTATTACTTTTTCTGGCTATTCACAGCCAAACTGCACCTTTAACTTTCAGGCACATCTGCTGCTATTCATGAACCCCCCACGTCCCTTCCCTTCTCTAACATCAGTTGTTTAAGTGTTAAACTCTATCAGATTGATCAGTATTCTTCAGAACTGAGGAAGCGAGGAACATTTTCAAAAGCTTGTCTTTGAAATATTATGTTAGTCCAATAAAAAAAGGTATCATTGCATACTGCAATACTCTGGTATTTTGGCATCTTGTCTACTGGACTTACACGGCTAATCCAATCTACATTACAATATAAATATATATGTGTGCACTTGAAACAAAATGGAGCCCAAAGAGAATTAGTTTTACTGACCTGTGCATAGCCATATATACCCAGTATTTGGGCGATGGGCAGAGTGGTGGATGAATAGTGATCTCCAATAAATCCTGCCAGCTTCCCATGGTTCAGGCAGGAATAATTAGGGACAGTCTTGCTGGGTCCAGATAAAATTTGCAAAATGCTTTTTACAGCCTTCGTGGGATCTGAACATGAATCGTAAAAGTGATATCCCAGTGTCATGTTTGGTAAAATGTCTGGATTATTGTTTGCCAATTCAATGGCATACATAAATATCAGAATGTTCACATACAGATTGTGAAAGGGTCTAAATAAAGAACAAAAAAAGTTGGTAAGTACCAGAAGGAGAGGAGTCTGCTTAAATTATTTTATAATCCTATAATATCTCACTCATTTTCAGGTATGTCATAGCGACTCTACCGAAAGCTTTCTCTCAATTAGTATACACTTACATAAAATAATGCAGTTTAGTTATGAAATACGTACTCAAAATAAAACAGTATATGGCAGATTGTAAAATGAGGCAAGTTTGCCAAAGAAAATATTAAGATTTAGAGGAATACAGAGCTTTATTTAGCATTTATTTAGCTATTTTTTAGCATTGGCTGTTCAGCTTTTGCCACAGCAGTCTAAGTCGGAAAATTGTTCTTATGACTGTATTGCCATGCAAAAACAGCTACAACATTGCCTAATGGCAACATCATACCATTCAATTAAGTGATTCTAAAGAAGATTTGTGGTTTCTGCCTAAACCACAAATAAACTTATACCAGTAGAGCATTCGCAGAAATAAATAATGGACTGTAAATAATGTTTTGCACAATTTAGCCAATATACGTGGGATAGGCATCAGGCTATCCTAACTATAAGATAAGGCCAGGGACTAATGAAAGTATTTAGAAAATTGGGCAGAGTAGATGGGCTGAATGATTCTTATCTGCCGTCACATTCTGTGTTTCTATGTTTCTACTGAAGGTGAATATAAATGATATTACATCTTTAATGTCCTGCTTGCTCACTAGACAGCAAACTGAAATGAAAGTCTGTAGATGTGCTTGATTTCACAGTGTTGCCACACAGTTACAACAAGGGTAAAGCACAAAATTTCAATGCTGGTCTATGTCCCTCAATAGCTGCAATCAAAGTGTTTAGAAGAAGTATAGATACGTATAGATAGATGGACTTGGATATGGTGGAGAAGATGCAGGAGGGAAATGAACTGTAGCTGACAAAGTACATCCAAATTTACTGGATCTTCATCTTACAGTCAAGTAGCTTCTGGACAAGAGGTAAAAATGCTGTGTCTTCGGTGGTGTGGAAAACAGAATTCTATTCATTAGATTCATCACCACCACCACTATCAACAACAGACAGCAGAGACACTACTTTGGTACAGAATGGCTCTTTACCAGTCCTCAGAACTCTCAGAACTTTTGTCCATTCTCTCATATTCTCAGTTTTTCTTTCTAGAAACAGTTAACAAAAATAATAATAACTGTAACTTGGTATTTCTAAGTTTGTGTTTATGTGGCAGAGGCAAGAAGTGACACAATGCGCTAGACGTCAACTACAGTGTCACACGAGGATGAGGTCTACCTCTCAAAGTTTGTGTGAGTGTCAAATTTGGAATAGCTAAGCAAGCAGAACTTTTTTTTATTTTTATTGAAAAACATACTCCAAAATAATTTTCTTTCTACAGATAACAAAAACCAAACAAAACCCCTTTTAACTGCATATTTCTGAGTCCATGTTGGTGTTAAGTGGCAGAGGCTCGGAGTGGTATACTACACTAGACATGCACCAATGTTACTCTAGGATGAATGAAACCGGCTACCACACAAAGTGTATCTGCAAGACCTTTTTTATGCTTTTTACTGAACAACACACTCCCTAAAAATGATTATCTTCCGACAAACAGTTAACAAAAAAAGGTGAACAGCTGTATATTAATGATTCCACATTGGTGTTAAATGGCAGAGACTATTAATTCCACACTGCACTAGTCATTTACAACAGTGTCTCACAACAATGAATGAAGCAGGCTGTCTCTGTAAAGTATGTGTGAGTGCCAATATAAGTGTACCTTGGTAAGAGGATTTCCTTCTTTTTTTACCCCTCCCCCCCCCAGAAAAAAAGCATTTTCTTTCTCCAAACGGTTAACAAAAAATACTTTTAACAAACATATATTTGTATTCTAGTCTCACACCAGGATCAATAATACTTAGCTAGATACAACAGCTAGGCCTAGTTCCCCCATAGGAAATGCTGAATCATGTCCCTTCTCTTTTATACGTTATAGCATCCCGAATTTAGATGTATTTGGTGAAGTTAAATCAAATTACTTTGTTTTAATTTCTGCCTAAACCACAAATAAACTTATACCAGTAGAGCATTCGCAGAAATAAATAATGGACTGTAAATAATTTTTTGCACAATTTAGCCAATATACGTGGGGTAGGCACAAGGCTATCCTAACTATAATATAAGGCCAGGGACTAATGAAAGTATTTAGAAAATTGGGCAGAGTAGATGGGCCGAATGGTTCTTATCTGCCGTCACATTCTGTGTTTCTATGTTTCTACTGAAGGTTTCTACTGCCACACAGTTACAACAAGGGTAAAGCACAAAATTTCAATGCTGGTCTATGTCCCTCAATAGCTGCAATCAAAGTGTTTAGAAGAAGTATAGATAAGTTGACAATCTGTGAATAAAATGAACATTGACTAGCTCTCCTAACCATCAATCATCTTTTATTTCCATGTCTTGATTGGGCAGCAGATACACCCCACATGATTGGGTAGACCTCTTGTCTATCTTTGAAAACAAACCTGCTTCTTTGGCCAATCAAAGCAAAAAAATAGAACAATCTCCTCTTCTTTCCATACTGTTTTTTTTTTTCTGGAGCCAACAACTCATGTTTGAGTTTGCTTTAGTCAGTTCCCATGAGATTCTGGCATGAGGTGGCTCGTAAATCAGAATTTTGGTTAATCATCAGATCTGTTAAAAGTCGTTTGAATACCAATTCAGCACAAAAAAAAATTCAAATTTTAGTCTAGTTGTGAATATAACACACATAACTCCTAGCTAAATCATGTGCTTTTCCATTTCAAGCATAAACCAGACAGGCTGCTCCTATCACAATATATCGGAAAAATATATTTTTTTATATATATTTAAACAACAACCATGAGCCACAAGGAAGACGTGTATAAGAACATCCTACCAGTGGTTGGAAAAGGCAGGAGTGAAAGACAGCACTAAGTCACTAATCCTAGCAGCACAGGAACAGGCACTCAGCACCAGATAAATAGAAGCTGGAGTCTACCACACCAGGCAAGACCCAAGGTGCAGACTGTGCAAAGCGTCCTCTGAGACAGTGTGATGAATGTAAACTCACCACTGGTTCTTGGAGGGGCCTGCTTGCCAGCCTCTTGCCCCAGGACTATGGTCCATGTATTAGACCTTGGTTCAGAACTATGGAAAGGCTTTGTTCATGCCTTTTCCCTTATGTGGTTTGGTATATGGGGCTTACTGAACGGATTGTTATTCTGTTTGGTTACCTAACAGTTGGACCACCCGCAAGTGGAGTGTGCAGCCCATTAACCTCACTGACTTATGTTTAACCGCAACTTAATTGGTGATCGGCTGGGAGGTCGCCGTTGGGCATGCGAACATGTGGCGGCGGCCATCATTAGCAGCGAACACAGACAGCGGTGTTTTGTCGTCGAGTGCATGGAACTATAATTGGACACTCGACTGCGCAAACACCGCTGGGACTTCCATCTCTACATATGTTCAGCTGGATTTGTATGGGAAGAGTGGCGTTCGGTGGGAGGAAGCTCCCGAACGAGAGACATAGACTGAACCTACCCACGAACCACTAATTTCGGTATTTTGACTGTATTAAGTATGCCCGAGAGAGACCAACCTTTACAGCCTGAATTCGTGGAACTCTTTTTGGACAGGAGCCTCATGTGCGGTCGGTCAAAATATGACTTCCATGGAAATCCTGATCTCGGTGATTTTTGGATATATTGGTCACCCAGATTGGGGCTATCAGGGGATGTAACTTTCGTGGGGTTTCCATGGGTATTAAGGGTATTCTTGGGGTACTGCTTAAATGTGTGTTTTTGTGCCTGGAGATAATTACATTAGTACAGTTCCTGATCCAATTATCTCCCAGGCACAGGGGAGGGATTGTCTCATTTTGTATGGGAGTGTCCTGGACCTGAGAGCCAATGTAATTGCATGTATGTTTTACTGTAGTCTACTCTCAGGTCCAGAATGTAGTTCCCCTTGCATGGGGACTTGTATAAACCAGTTCTTCTTCACCCTCAACACAGAGCCTCATCTCGAGATTGTAGGGAACAATACCCTATACCAGCTATATCACAAGGTCTTGTAAGAGCTATCCTGCTATACTCTCTGGAGAAGGAGAGGTCTGCGCACTGGAAGCTGGTTCAGGGTGGGTGGAAGACGGTTAGACCTCAGCCAAGCTGTAATGTTGGAAGTGGGTACTATTGTGCTGATTGTGTCTGGTGGAGTGCTTGGAAGTACTCGGAGGTACTAGGAAGCATCGATTGGCGGAGGCACCCAGTCGGAGTGCCAGACGGTCCACCACATCTGGTGGCAGCAGTGGGAATGCTTCCTAGTGAGTGGAGAAGCACCCTGGAGACACCGTTTATGGATTTAGAATGGAGGGCAACGCTAGCACTCGTGCAGCGTCCCTGTCTACAGAGGAACTCGGGAGAATGGAGCAAGCTAGCACCCGTGCAGCGCCCCCATGTGAGGAAGAGATTCTCTGGAGGTTGCAGCAACACTTAGCCCAACAGGATGGGCCTGTATCAGAGGAGGGCATACTGGTCTGGAGAGATGCCACTCGGACGGAGCTGTGGTATGAGGTCTTAGAGGATGTGCAGTGGCAGCAGAGAGAGAGCCTTCCCAGTGAAGAACAACGGTTCCAGATACACATGGCCCTGCAGAATAAAATAAAAGGTAGGTGAGGTGCAGTGAAAGGAATAAGTGCAGGCAAGCCTCTGTGAGGAGGTCACTCCAACCCCAAATATGTACCAAAAAACGGTTGTTTTTTGGTACACATGGCACTGCTGCTACCTTTCCTAGGAGAGCAACTGCTGGATGAGTGGGTAACGGAACTGTGGGACCTGACCTGGAAAGAGCTGTGGTTGGACGAGGCTTACCGGGCACCAAAGTGGTACGCCAACCGGCGCGACCATTGGATGACTGTAGACAGTATGCCGGCGGGTGAGGACTACAATGACCCAGGCTTACTGCGGTAGGCCTTTGAAGCAGCAATGATTTTGGGAGTCTAGCAGAGTATCGGCTCTGGGACATCGGTGACATTTGGGGAACCCAGCTGGATATTCCTAGAGCTCAGCCCCCATCCCTAAGCAGTGGGTGGGGGCCCTAAATAACAATAAGGTCAGATGGGCTATTTTTATAATAAAGTATAAAAGTTATATATTTTGATGTATTATCATGTATGCAACAAAACGTGGTATTTTCAAGCGCTTGGAGATAATTAGGTTAGTGTAACCATTGAAACCAATTATCTCCAAGCTAGGAGGGTGCTTTTTCAAAAGATACATTGTATCTACTGTCCTCCCCCCAGCTCCCTGTTCCCTGTGCGGCGGTTGGGGGCCCTAAGGGGGGGACCTATTGTCTTCCCCCCAGCCTCCACCCCTGAGCGGTCGGGGCCATAAATAAAAATGGGGAGAAGGAATACCTTATTGGTATTTAGGGCCCCTACCTGCCACTCAGGGGTGGGGGTGAGGGGGTGCCCCACTCGCGCATCACTGGTGGGGGCTCACTGTTTAATAGACACGTCCCAACTCGCGGTATAGCGATTAGGGGCATAATTTACTAATACTAAGTGACCAGCTTCTCTAGAGGCTGGGTCACTTGCTGCACTGGCCGATCACAGCCATGCCATTAGAAGGCATGGCTGTGATGGCTTCTAAGGGCACACGAGTTAAACGATTCTTGATTGGCTACCCTGCGGCCTTTCAAAATGCGTCATTAAATCGCCGAACTCCAACCCGAACATACAGTGATATGTCCGTGTTCGGGTCTGGGTTTCAAAAAACTTAATGTTCATCTCTAATATGGACCAATACTTGTGTAGATTAGCACTAACATGACAATACTTGAAAACAAGATAAATTTCACTGTATCTTTCCTGGTAAAATATCTTATAAATAAAATATTAGCTGTGTCATCATCGTGAGCTAACTAATATTTCTATTCACAACATTATGCTTGTGTTGTTTTCTAAATCATATATGTCACACATTGTTGTTGTCAATTTTGTTTTGTATTTTATTTTCAGTTTTGTGAAAAATGCTAAATATAAAAAATAAATAAAAAATAAAAATAGAACAGAACTCCAGCAGTATTTGGTGAGCTGAATACCCTGCCTCAATTTTGCCTAGTTAATATCTTCATCTGCCTTTATTCAATCATAATTGGCACATTATTAGCAATACGCTCAATGTGGTTTTAACATGTGTTTCAACTCTGTAGACATCCATCAAAGCAATAACAAGAACACATTAAATTAGTGGCATATCAGTGCAAACATCGTCATTGATTTTATTAAAAGTATTTAATTTCTTAACCAACATCATATAATCATGATTGTAATATTTTATTATTTGTTAAATAGTCGTAACCAACAATATTTTTTTTGAACAAGCCATTAAATCGTTAACCTATCTGTTTTATTTTTCATTCATTTGAAGTTCACAGTAAACCTCTTTGGAATTACTGTGATTTGTCATTCTCTGCTATAACGGATGCTAAACTCTCAATTGATTCAGCCAAACACAGCTCAGAAATCATATACTGTACTTGCAGTTTGTGTATGTTTCCTCCCTTTCATGTCTCATATGATTACAAACCTTTGCCTATCATTAAACAGATTCACTAGAGGTCCTGTTGCCCAGTGATTAATTACATAGAGAAAGTTGTGAGTTTAATTTAACAATAGCCAAAGAAAAGAAATGTTCTAGAAAATTATAATGTACTTTGTTGTATCTATTTCAGGAAAAATACAATGAATGATTTGAATGCTAGTCTTTATTTTAACTTAAGTTTGCAGAAGTTGTAATTGTACTATAAGTGATGATATAAAGCATAAGAAAATAAACTTATGGTAAAGTTGTTTTTAATGTTTAGGACATTTAATAGGTTTAATTTTTTTAGTGTCCAAAGTGGCTCTGGACATTAAGGTGTGTTTGTTTGTTTGTTTTTTGCTTAAAATGTAATAAACGGCATTTTAACAAAATACATTTTATTTTATTAGAGAATGTAAATACTATATATTAAATAATATATAATACAATTTTCATTTAACATATTAAATCTAAGAAATCAAATATGTGAAAATGATTCACAATATAATTTAAAATAAAAATAATTATCCAAATGAACTGGATAAAACCAGATATCATGCATATACAAAATAATGTTTAACAGTAAAAAACACGTTATGTTTAATATGTATCTATGTCTTTAAACTACTCAAAGAAAAGTGACTATTTGCAAACAATATAAAGAATCTAATAAGAAATACATATATAAAAAGTAATTAAATATATAATAAAAAGAAATAAGACATTTTATTAGAAATATAATGAAAAATATAATTCAAAATAAATATTAAATAACCAAGTAGCAAACAACATAAAATATAAATAAAATACAAACCAATTAGGTATTACTTATTTTTTAATATTTTCTTTGGTGTTTTCAAATCGTGTTTTTTCTTTTAGTCTTTTAAAACCATAGACACATATTACGAATTAACTGTTTTTTACTGTTAAATGTAGATGATGTCTTATGGGGAACCTATGGTGGTGTTATTTGTTTATGAAATCTGGAATTTGGTACCATTTGGTTTGGCCGATAAAAACAATTGAAAAATAAACCTGAACTGGTCAAGTGAAAAAGGGCGCCCCCTGGTGCATAACTATACATATATACAATGAAGTTATAAAACATAACCTTTAATAGTTGCTGTAGTAAAAAACTCCAATAGGGAGTTAGAAAAAGAAAACAAAAGTAAACTTAAAAAATGGGAGGATAGGTGTCTAGATGGGGATAGATAACCTAGAGGTATCTCCTGGAGGATATAAAGCTAGATAAAGCTAGAAATCCCCCCAACCTGTATAGTTTGTCTCTTATGAGCAATCCCAGCTGGAATTGCCAAAATAGAAAATATAATTATGAGCCACTTCTGTGATCGCTAAACACAATCCCTGCATATAAAGAGTGCTTGCTTATGGCAAGAATAGTGCACACTTAGGAAACAATTGTAACAGAGAGTAGCGATAGAAAGGCTCCACGTATTCAGCAGCTAGTTTAAACATATACACGGATACATAGTGGCAGTTTGCACAGTATCTATAGCAATACTGTCACCAGGGGACGGACAACAGCGAGAGGGAGAAAAAGTATATATATTGAAGGTCTAGTTGACAGCTGGGATATATGAATTGTTTATTTTTCTACTAACACATGCATGTGAGGGTTATCCCCTGTCTTGGTCGCCCCTTGACACACACCCAGTTGCTTCCCCTCAGGGGTACCCAACTACTCTATTTACGGAAAAAACAATTGGGAACACATTCACACAATTAAGCTGTGACCATTTCAGAGACATTATTACTCTACTTTTGGCTAATTGCTGATTCACTTTCTCCCCCTAAACTGCCCAAACTGCAGCTGCTCCACTCTGCTGTCTTGGGGTTATGCTGCTACCACTGCTGAGAGTAGTAGACAATGACTGACAGAGACCCATGAATGGTCGTCTCATGCAGCCTACTTTGTTACTGCTGGAAGGGACCCTTCAAATGTTAGTCTTCTCCAATTACACAATGATGGAATAGTACTGTTGCTGGCAGAGACTATAAATTGTGTGTCTCTTGCAGCTTACAAATAACTGCCCTGAAAGTAAGAGATTGGTTTATTGATCGTACCTGTTGCTGGCAGAGACTATACATTGTGTGTCTCTTGCAGCTTGCAAATAACTTCACTGATAGCAAGAGATCGAACAGCAATTAGTTTAGCGCACACTGAGCAGATGCCTGAGCTGTGCCTTCAAGGGCACCTAGACTCTATACATGAGCCAAAACTAACTGTCTGAATCCAGTGATATTAACAATAGTACTGCCCTGATGGTAAGAAAATGGTTTGAAGATCGTGATTCTCCTAATGGCAAAGTAACTATAGACTTTAGTTGTCAACTTGTCTGCATAAAGTTCTACATAGGTTGTTGCCGGCTGGGAGGTGTTTCACTAATAGGTCTGAGCAGGAAAATCCCTAATCTGTCCCTTCAAGGGCACCTAAGTAATACACTTTAACTATCTGTTAATGAGTGCATGCCTAAAGTGCATATAACACTATAGTTATATCGTAAATAATACACTTTAACTATCTATGCCGAATGCATGCCTAGAGTGCATATAACACTATAGTTCTTGGATAGCCTGTGTTACGGTTGCCTCCAAGCTAGCTGAAAGTTGGACGTTTGGATATCCTGGTTCCCGAGTTTGAAGAGGGAGAGCACCGCTCCGATCAGCATACAGTGATATTTCCTGAAAGTGTAGAATAATTTTACTAGCTATAGTACAGCTAGAATAACACCTTTCCCTACAACACGAGTCGAGGCTGCGAGTTGAGGGTGAAAACTAACTGGTTTTAATGGCACTCATACATGGCAATTTATACCTGATGTACCTGATGGTACACTGGACAATGCAATATCCCAACCAATGAGAATACAATGTATCTTTTGAAAATGATCCCTCCTAGCTTGGAGATAATTGGTTTCAATGGTTACACTAACCTAATTATCTCCAAGCACTTGAAAATACCACGTTTTGTTGCATACATGATAATACATCAAAATATATAACTTTTATACTTTAATTTAAAAATAGCCCATCCGACCATTCGTTGGATAGCTCAGATCTGAGTGCACCAGATATACGAATTGCGCTCAGATCTCACGAATGGTGTATAAAAGTCACATCATTATAGTTTGTTTGTATGATTTTTGTGCGAACGGATGGGACAACCAGCATTTCAGCGGAATTCGTGTAAATCATCTGCCGATTATAGTTCCAAAGATTTTACCCCCAGGTCCCGCTGAGCACTCAATGACGGCATACGAACAGCGACCACCTTGGAATAAGAACTTAGACTGCGGTTAACCGCAGAAACCACAGCTTAATTACACGCCAGGGTCTAGGTGGTCATCGTTCGACAGTTCTTTCGTGCGAGGTTCAGAATTCCGTTCGGGCAATTGTGCGCAAACGGTGACCACCCTGATGACGGCCAATTAGGTTGCGGTTAACCACAAACCGCAACTCCCAGTGGTTTTGAGGTCAACAAGGTTAACTAGCGGCACACGCCAAGGGCCAGGTGGTCCATCATTCGTATATACGAACGGCTTGCAGGATGGGTTTGTGTAAAACAAAGTAACAAAATGTAACAAAAAGTAACTGTATATATTCGACAGAGGGGATCTCTGTAACAGCCAGGTCGGGTGAAGGGAGATCCTTCCTGTCCCTATATGCCGGATACTGGGTCTTTGGTTTCTGATCCTCTCATGCAGAGGTAGGTCAGTTTAACCTATCTAGGCTAGCCCACATGGGCACAGTAACTTTATGTAATGTTTGATCGTGTATTAATTCCCCGAGTGTGGATGACCAAAAACTTTCCCTGGTACCATATGTCCACAGGTGACACACCTCAAACAGTGGTAGCATCCGAGTTCTGTGATTGGCACCTTAGCTTGATAACAATGGACAGGGTAGGTATGTACTAACAGATCTCTTAAGTTCTTATTTCTTTTGAAGCACATCATAGGTGGATTCCTAAACTCTGCCGGTAGCGATGTATCATTGACGAGAACTCTCCAATCGTTATTTTTAATTTTCGTAAACTCTGGTGATGCTGTCGTATACTTAGTTGGAAATACCATCCATGGTGTTAGTTCCTTAGCGCTGTCACCCACTCCATCACCCTGACATTTCTGCAATGCCTTCAGAAGTGTATTCTCCTTGTAGCCTCTATGAACAAATTTGTCCCACAAAGAGGCAATTTGAGTATGTGCGTTATGAAGACTAGAATTATTTCTGAATACACATAAGAACTGTGAATAAGGCAGAGACTCTCTCAGGGCAATGGGATGAAAGCTGGTTGCATGAAGTAACGTGATTCTATCTGTGGACTTAGAAAACAGAGTGTGGGCTTGAGTGGAACCCTCTCAGTAGATGCTGTCTAAGGGTTGTGGAGGTATTGAGGAGGTTTCCGTGGAAATATTAGTGGTTTATTAGTGGTATTTTAATCCCTCTGTTGGTCGCACAGAATCAGATACAGCACCAGTGCACAAGTTGCCTGTCCTAGTAATTTATGCTTGTTCCCTGAGTAATACAGACTTATGATACAGAGTTATCACGGCACTAATGATGGCACAATCTTTCACACGCCCCCTACTCAGTTCCTTGCAGCACAATTTACACTTTGCAATTCACCCTTCTGGGTAGCTATCAAAGTAATTGCCAAATTCGGACTTGGCATGATATATTCACCTCAACCCTTCACCTTGTGATTAGTGAATATGCAGGTGCATTTGCATTGGTGGCAGTGGAAACTAGCCTTTACACTAACACTTTTCTGAATAATGGTAATAGGAAGGGAGGTGAAGGTATCAATAATAAAATCACTGCGTGAGCTATATAGGTAAGATATGAAGCACCAACTATTTCCACTAAAATAGGTGATTATACTGCAGATAGATATGGACAATAGGTGCAGAAAATAGTGAACTGCTGCCTCTCCTATCCAGGCTATCCTTTTTTGCAATTCAACTGCAGTCAATTTCCTCCTGGGACCTACTTAAAGTGGTTTTGAGTGGTGGGGATATAGTGATATAATCACATAATTACCAAGACTAGACAATGGGGGCCCTATGTGGGTACTTTGCTCTGCTACTTCATAAAAATGTGGCTCTAACAGGTCTGAAAAAGTCTCAGCTGAGCCTTAGTTGCTTCTTGGGGATTGTAGCAGACTTCATTCCCTTGTCCGTACCCCCTTGTTCATCTCGCGAATGGAGGGTGTGTGTGGTCCCCGTTTTTATACCTCATCGAACACCGACCTCCCCTGGCTATTAACCACAAACTAACACCTTGACACATTGCGAGTGGCCGCCATTCGTATAACCAAACGCACGTGGGCCAAGGCATGGTGGCCATTTTGTCTTCTGAACACAGGCAGCGGTACATGGTCATCGAACACCTAGAACTATTTTCAGCCACGCAAGTCCACTAACCCGGGCGGAGTTCGTACTGCTGCCCGTTCTACTTCCCGACCAACTAGACGAACAACATTCGGGAGATATGAACTACCGACCTGGGGAGCATTCGCTCCCTAAAAGCCAGAGGGAGCGTTAGTCTATGTTCGCACAGGTACCCCTGAAAGCCGACTTGCCGTCACCATCATTTCTCTGTAACTGTTCTGGGATATTGCCTTGTGACCAGTCGGTCAGAACTTTACCCGAATGGCGATTCCGTTCTACTGAACAGATCTGAGCGCTTTTTGGATATATTGGGTGCTCAGATCAGAGCTATTCTGGGATATATGAATTGTGGGTTTCTTGTAAATTATGACTATGTTTTGGGGGTATTTTGTATATATAGGTGCGCTGTGCCTTTAAGATAAAGTTACTTAAAGTGCATCAAGTGATTTTTTGTGCAAAATGTGATATATATAAAGTGCATAAATTTCCTTAACACATGTATTGTGCACATATGTGTACAACTGTGGTAAAATACACAAAGCACTCACTTATAAATGCATATGTTGATCCTCTCCATGTAACATAAAAAGGAGGGAGAGAAAAGCAATGATAGTGTAAATCTATAAAGAGAAAGCAAAATGTTATAGATAAAGTGCACACTCACAAAAGTAGAGTATTAAAGCCTGCTCTAACCATGACAGCTCCAAACATCAATCCCTCCTGGGATAAAAACAGCAGAGAAAATCGATCCACTTCTTACATGTATTGCACAGGTTATTTCATAGCAGCTTACTCCAAAGTTCCCCTTTGTATATACAATGTAACAGTTACTACACATACTACAGATACATTGAGGACTTGATTTGTATATGGAAAGGATCAGAGGAGAATCTTAAATTATTTTAGAAAGATTGAATACAAACGGGGTATTACTCTAACTAGTGATTTTAGTAAGTCTAACATAAATTTTTTTAGAGTTGAAAATGTATGTAGAAAACAATATAAATAAAACAAAATGTATTTTTAAAAAAGTAGATGCCAACAATTATGTCCTCTATAATAGTGACCATTATACACCTTGTCTGAATAATATCCCTAAAGGACAGCTACAAAGGATTAGGAGAAATTGTACGGATAAAGAGAAATTTGAAGAACAGGCCAGGTAGTAATGGATAAATTTACTCAGAAAAAATATCCGCAACAACTTTTAGAGAAAGCATATAATGAAGTAATAAACTTAAATCCAAAAAAATTACTAGGGGAACACAAACCCATAACTGATACCAACAGAAATAAGGAAAGGACACTCCCTTTAGTTTTTTATTTTAATCAAGATTGTAAGAAAACTAAGTCAACAGTAAACAAACACTGGCATGTTCTGAAAAAAGATAATGAACTCTCAAAAATTATTCCCGAAAAACACTTTATTACTTTTAGAGGAGCACTACATTTTAAACGGATCTTCTCTTTTAATCACCCCAAAAAAGATATCCCAAAAACTTTTTTAGACGACAAGAACTCTTAAAGGTATTAAGAAATTCAAAACTAAATTTAATGATACAGATTTTTTTTATAAAATATTTTATCACATGTTTTAGTAACAATGTAATTTATTTATTAATATGTCCTTGTGTACATCAATATGTAGGCCTTTATATATATATTTTATATATTTTTATAAATCTTTTATGATAAATTATAGATACTGGACTGTTTTGAAATGTGTGTATACATGAGTATATACAAGTACACACAATTTTAAAGATGTTTAATAAAATGTTTAATATAATTCTGTAGATTTTATATTGTTGTACTGTTTATTTAAGATATGATTATACTAGAGAATTATGTTTAAATACTACTTTTTAAGTTTTAAATGGTTATGTTTGTGTTTAATAAAAGATGTATTTTAAATGTTTACACTTAAGTAAAATTGTAATGATCTATTCATACAATGCTTTTTCAAATCACATTACTGCTTAACCCCTTAAGGACCAAACTTCTGGAATAAAAGGGAATCATGACATGTCACACACGTCATGTGTCCTTAAGGGGTTAAACGGAGGTGTGACGAAACCAATCTCGCCACATTGTATTGGAGGAGCCTGGTTGCCCGCCTGCTGCCTCTGGACTATGGACCGGCAGCTAAAGGGTTAATTTTACTGTGCAGAAGGATTTATTTCCCCCTTTCTGCTCAGCAGTTCGGTAGATTTCATCTACCGAACAAACAGCCGTTCACCAACCTCCCCAGAGCCGTGGGAAGCCGGCCGGCGTTGTTAATTGGCCACCCAGAAGCTGGAGTGTGCTGCCAATTTTATTAAAGACACGGAGGCTCATATTATGCATAACTCTTTCTTTATTTCCTCAGCAGCAAAGATAGAGGAATATAAATATTGTCAAAATGAAAGAAAAAACTGTATAGGCATAACGGGTAGCCGATCACATGGTAGAGGAAGTAGCTATATAAGTCCTGTGTCTCCCACAATCCCCCTCTTTCTTTGCTGCTTCCTCAGACAGATAAGTGTTACTTGTTTGCTCTTGACTCTGATTATTCAATTTGGTGTTTTACATGTAATTGTATTCATCTTGTATTTATTTATTCTGTTTGCCTTATTGTGCACTCTATTCTGTCTTGACCTGTACCGTCAGTGCCTCGGACTCCTTGGGGGTTCTACCCTTCTAGCCGGAGGTTTTTTCCTCCTTCCCTTCCCTCCCCTATTCTCCCGCTTTCCCGCGCGGGACCCGGCTCTGCCTCGTTGCAGCGGCCGTCTCCTGCCCTCGGCCGCGGCTGAGTGCTCTCCTCTCCCTTCTCACCGGCTGCCCGCGCGGCTCAGGTGCACGCGCCCCTTCCCCCGCCGGGCACCCGGTCGCGAGCGCCTCCCTCACGTGCGGCGGCCATTTTGGGCAGGCTCCGTCCTGTTTGCAGTGCTGCCGTGCGGTCGGTCGCCTCGTTTTGTCCTCTGGGTCCCCTGGCACTCTGACGGTCTGGTCCTTCTTTGTTTCTCCCTGTTATTTCTGTGGGTTACTCAACCCTTTTTTCTCCTTAGTATAATTTGTCAGTTTTTCTTAAACTTAAACTGTGGTTTTGCAAAATGCAGGATAGGGAGGATGGCCCTGTAGGCCCCCCTGGGGACTTTCACTCCGATAATCCTGAGGGTAATATGGCCTCTCAAGAGTTTCAGGCCATGCTGGAGGCCACTATGGCTTCTTCAATTCAGAAGGCTATTGCCTCAGCCATGGGGGCTGTTTCCTCCTCATTCTCACAGTCCCTGCATTCTGTGGTTTTACCTAATTTGGTCCCTACTACCCCCCTAGGTGTGGGTTCCCCTTCCCCTGCCCAGACTGTGCCTGGTGCCTGTAAGGCAAGGACTAAGTCTAAGAATGTCGGCTCCCACTCCTCTATGCAGGTGCTTCCTGCCATGACTGACACGCTGGAGGCGGTCACAGATAGCGCGCACCCCACGCGCAAAAGAGCCCCTGGCCGGGCTAAAAAGGCTAGATTATGGAAACGGGCTAGAGCCCTTGATGATGGGTCGGATACCGACCGGAGTGTGGAGGATGAATCCGACCTTATGGAGTACGACTCCTTTGATGATAATGACTCTGGCGAGGATTTGCCCCCTACGGGCGTCACCCCCTCGGGGTCCTCCGCCATGGACCGGGGCCAGTTGTTAGGCCCCTCTGGGGACTCCAAGGCGATCCTTGACCCACAGGGTAACCCCCTGTTCGACCCTGATGATTTGCGCCACCCCCGGTCCGCTGAATGGGTCCCCCCGGATCATATTGCCCAATATGTGGCTAAACGCATCCGCACGCCCCTTTCTAGAGAAGGCCGCAATAAGCTGCGCGCCGAATGCCCACGACCCTCCCTCCCGGGCTCTGCATGCAAGACCCCTGACATTGATCCGCAGATTGCCCAGTTTTTGAATAAGTCGGGGTGGAAATCTAAGAAGGGCCTTGACCACTCCCTAAAGGGTTGCCAGGACAAGATCCTGGATACGCTGGGACCCCTATCAAAGCTCTATGAGCTCCTCGACTCTGCTAGGGCGGGAGACTCGGTTGTTGATGTGGATGTGGCCATAGGTTGGGTCCAACGGGCGATATGCCTACTGGGAAACGCCAATACGGCAATGTCCACTGAGAGGCGTAAAGCGATCCTCCTGAAGATAGACCCTAAACTGGCCACTATGACCGTGGCGGAGCCTGATCCGACCGATGAGGGTTTGCTGTTTGGCACCTCTTTTGTTAAAGACATGGGGTCTTTTGTCAAGACCTTCACTGCCATTGACAAGGCACAGGCGAATATGAAGCGCGTGTTCGCGCCTAAGGTTTTCGGAGGGGCCGGGCGTAGCAGGAACCGTCCACCCGGCCGTGGTTTCCGTGGCGCATTCCGCGCAACCAGAGGTTCCTTTTTTCCCTCCCGGGGATTTCAGGACCAAAGAACCCCTCCCTTCTTCCCGGCCAGAGGTCGGGCCTGGGGCTCCAGGTACTCCCGCGGTGGTAACCCCGGCAGACGTCCTTATGGTAAGTACCCTTTCTTCCCCTGCCATTCAAGTAGCGGGGAGGTTGGCCCTATTTTACCGAGAGTGGGAAAATATCACCTCGGACGCTTGGGTTCTGCAGTGCGTAAGGGGGTATCGCCTAGAATTTGTTTCCATGCCTGTCCAGTTTTATTCCCCCAGGGAACTATCTCTTCCACCAGATCAGGACGAGATGATCTCCGCAGAGGTCACAGAAATGTTGTCCAAGGGCGCTATAGAGGAACTGCCGTTCACCGCCAAGGGCTTTACGAGCAATCTGTTCCTGGTGCCCAAGAAAGGGGGCGGAGTCCGCCCTGTGATAAATCTTCGTCCCCTCAACGCCTTCCTGCGTTACCAACACTTCCAGATGGAAGGTATACACTGCCTCAGAGACCTTCTACGCCAGTCGGACTGGCTGGCCAAACTGGACCTGAAGGACGCTTACTTCACGGTCCCTATTGCTCCGGAGTTCAGAGACTATCTCCACTTCACATGGCATGGGCGTCGCTGGCGCTTCACCTGCCTGCCTTTCGGTCTCTCCTCGGCTCCTTGGTGTTTCACCAAGCTCCTGAAGCCGGTAGTGGCGTTCCTTCGAACCCGCGGGGTTCGTCTCATTATCTACCTGGACGACATTCTGATTTTGTCCCAATCAAAGGAGGATCTCCTTCTTCACCTAGAGTGGACTACCAACCTGTTACAGAGGTTAGGTTTTCTGATCAACTGGGACAAGTCGGTCCTGGATCCCGCCCAGTCCATAGAATTCCTGGGCTTCAAAGTGGACTCCGTCCGACAGTTTCTGTTTCTACCGGGCCCCAAGGTGAAAGCCATCCAGAAGGAAATTCGCAGGGCTCTTCGCGTCCCAGACTTGTCCGTCAGGCAACTGGCGAGGATAATTGGCCTTCTCGCGGCCTCTATTCAAGCGATCTTCCCAGGTCCACTACATTACCGAGCCCTCCAGCGGCTCAAAGGGGCACACCTTCGGTCAGGTCACTCCTACGAATCTCGGATACGCCTGGATGCGGAGTCCAGAGACGAACTGGTGTGGTGGTTGGCACACATGGAGGCGTGGAACGGGAGGGCCATTTTCGGCTCCATCCCGGACGTTGTAATCGAGTCCGATGCCAGCTTACACGGCTGGGGTGCTCGTTGTGGAGACGTTTCCACAGGAGGCAGATGGTCAGACATGGAGAAGTCGTTGCACATCAACTGCTTAGAGCTCCTGGCAGGGGCGTTCGCGATCCGCAGCCTTACCCCAGGGCGGGCGAATTGCTGCGTTCTCCTCAAGATGGACAACGTGTCGGCGGTCCGTTACATAAATCACCTGGGAGGTACGAAGTCCAAAATGTTAGCGATGCTTGCAAAAGATTTCTGGCAGTTCTGCCTATACAACAACGTCTCGGTGACAGCGGAACACATTCCGGGTCTGGACAATTCGGGAGCGGATTGGAATTCCAGACACTTAAGAGACTCTGGCGATTGGCGTTTGCACGCTTCGGTGTTCCAGGGCCTGGAAATGTTGTGGGGAAAATTCCAGATGGATCTGTTCGCATCACGGCTGAACACACAACTGCCGAAGTTCTACAGTTGGAGACCGGACCCGGCAGCGGTGGCGACGGATGCCTTCCTCCAAGACTGGCCACAGGGTCGCCTGTACGCTTTTCCCCCGTTCAACATGATCGCACGCACGATCTCGAAACTGGTTCGCCACGACTGTCGTGTGGCGCTGGTCACTCCTCTCTGGAGATCTCGGCCATGGTTCCCTCGCTTGATGGAGTTGTCCATAGATTTCCCTCGGTTGATCCCAACCTTCCAGGACCTCCTTCTGGATCCGGATGGGAACTCGCACGACCTGGTGTTGCAACACCAGCTGCCCCTGATAGCGTGGTTCCTTTCAGGGGACCTTGGGTTGTCTCAGACGTTCCGCAGTCAACTCTCCTACTCCTCGATAACGCCTGGGCCCCAGGCACACGAACAGCTTATCGAACTTCATGGAGATCGTGGTCTGGTTGGTGCATGGAACGGGCAGTGGATCCCGTATCTGCCCCTCTACATTTGATCCTGGAGTTCCTCACGTCCCTGTTTGATTCGGGTAAGGCTTACCGCACGATCAACCTATCCCGCTCGGCTATTTCGGCCGGCCACAAGGGTTTGGATGGTTCCCCTATCGGCAGGCATCCTTTTGTATGTCGACTTCTCAAGGGTATTCGACTCGCCCGTCCCCCTCGGCCTCGTTTCTCTGCCTTTTGGGACGTCAACGTGATGTTGCAGTTCCTCTCATCATGGTACCCTAACCAAGAATTGACTTTGAAGCAATTGTCATCCAAACTGGTGATGTTACTCTGTTTAGTCTCTTGCAAGAGGATCTCTGATGTCAGGGCCCTGGATTGGGACGCCGTGGCATTCACCCCGGAAGGCGTGACTTTTGACATATCCAGGAGGACGAAATCTGCATCCAAGTCCTTTACATACCCTAGGTTTTCTGGTTGTCCGGCACTTTGCCCAGTGGATTGCGTCAAAGTTTATCTGGATGCTACACGTTCCCTCCGCTCCGCTGGTCTACATGATTTGTTCTTATCTTTTAAGTCACCTCACCGGCCAGTTTCGACGCCTACTCTAGCACGTTGGGTGCGTTGGTTGCTATCTTCTGCAGGTATAGACACCTCTGTTTTTACGCCTCATTCTGTACGAGGCGCGATGGCCTCAAAAGCCTCCTCAGTCGGATGTCGTCTGGAGGATATTATGCGAGCGGCAGATTGGTCCAGAGAATCGACCTTTAGGGACTTCTATTTCAGACCTATTGAACACATCGCATCTCGAGTGGTTGCACAGCTTTGAACTTGCATAATATGAGCCTCCGTGTCTTTAATAAAATTCCTAGATTTTACTAGTAACATGACGTAAAGTCATGATTTTATTAAAGACACGGAGGCGAGTATTATTCCCTCCCACCCTCCCGGTGTGGTCTTGGGATACGAGATGCTTGGGACTCTAAGGGTTTTTGCTGTTCTATTAGGTATGTATTTATTTATATGTATTTATTTATTTATATATATTTATTTATATGATTGGATGATATTGTACGTCTCATTATGTTTTTACTAACTATTTATATTTTGTATTTCAGAATCAAGTTTGTTGTTTGTGACTCCTCACAGTGATGTTTGGTAAGTCTGCAGTTTTGAGTCTGGAAATTACCATATTTCTCCGTCTTTTTTAGCTTGAAGTTATCGTATTGTTCCTGTCTCCTGTGTTGATCAAGTAGGACATCGTTCTTCTTACCTGGTCTTCGGTTTTCGCAAGAAAGAGGGGGATTGTGGGAGACACAGGACTTATATAGCTACTTCCTCTACCATGTGATCGGCTACCCGTTATGCCTATACAGTTTTTTCTTTCATTTTGACAATATTTATATTCCTCTATCTTTGCTGCTGAGGAAATAAAGAAAGAGTTATGCATAATACTCGCCTCCGTGTCTTTAATAAAATCATGACTTTACGTCATGTTACTAGTAAAATCTAGGAATTTACCTCCCTGAAGCTGCGGTTAATTGCCTGTTAACTGTGTGGCCGCTGTTACACTTAGCGGCCGCTAGGTGGCGCTGTTCTGGAGCTCCCCGGGCAGCCAGCACTTTTCTGCCCGGCTTTCATGCACCAAAATCGGACACTTTTCCGTGCAGGCACCGCTGAACCTCCA
Source organism: Pelobates fuscus (assembly GCF_036172605.1). Lineage (NCBI taxonomy): Eukaryota > Metazoa > Chordata > Amphibia > Anura > Pelobatidae > Pelobates > Pelobates fuscus. Next base: position 479,624,458 of record NC_086317.1, read on the forward strand.
GCCCCTGGTTCTCATTCGTATGGATTTGGTGAATGCAGGGAAATTCGGTATTTTATGTTTTATGTGAACTGTAGTAACCCAGATAGCCTGCCATGGAGCCTGTTCGTATAATTAAAGACTTTGGCTCCATGGCAATTAAAATTTATTTGTGTGATCTGGGTGCCATTCACCTAATAATGTGCACCCAGACCTGAGCTATCTGGGGATATGTTACATGTCTGTGTTTTGTGTATAAAATGTGTCTGTATGTATTTTAAAGTGATAGTCTGTTTCTGTGTCACCATGTGCATAATGGAGTCTGGCCTTTGTTTTAGGAGATAATTGAATTACTTCATTAATTATCTCCAGGGCAGGGAGGAGGAAACCAAGATGCATGGTGGGAAAGTATTGTGGCTGTGTGTACGAAAATGATACATGTCTGTCTGCTGTTTCAGTCTTCCATCTGGTCCCCTAGGGGAGTGTCCACCAGGTGGGAGACCTGCATAAATACAGGGGCAGATAGCCCTGGATAAACAGACCACTGCTTGACCTTCAACACGGAGCCTTGTCTCGTTCTTGGGGGGATTCACTGTATGCTGTTGGAGATTGATTGCTAAGGAGTGTAAGCTGATGTCTGCTTTTCCTATTCATCTGCTAGCAGCTATTTGTGAGGTTCCAGCTGGAGTGCTACCTTATTCCCTTGTATGCAGTTCGGGAGTTTGGTGCATTCATTTATATCCGAATTCGTGAGTTTTGGTGCTTTTATAGTAGCTGTGCCTTGTTTGGGAAAAGGGGATTATCGCCTAAACGGATTTTTTCCCCTTTTATGCTGAAACGGTCCGTAACAGGAGGGATGCTAAACGCATGGGTGTGTATAAAAGACTATGACAGGCAAGAGTGGGCAGATCTGAAGAAGCCGGGAACACTGCGAAACGCGTCATCATGCTCGACCACACACGAACGCATGTGAAAGAAGTCGTCCTTTTTACTGTAAAGGCCTGAACTGTTACATTGTATATACAAAGTGGACCTTTGGAGAAAGCTGCTATGAAATAACCTGTGCAATAAATTTAAGAAGTGAATCGATTGTCTCTTTTGTTTTTATCCCAGGATGGATTGATGTTTGGAGCTGTTATAGTTAGAGCAGGCTTTAATACACTACTTTTATGATTGTGCACTTTATCTATAACATTTTGCTTTCTCTTTTATAGATTTACACTATCATTGCTTTTCTCTCCCTCCTTTTTATGTTACATGGAGAGGATCAACATATGCATTTATACATGAGTACCTTGTGTATTTTACCACAGTTGTACACATGTGTGCATAATACATGTGTTGAGGAAATGTATGCACTTTATATATATCACATTTTGCACAAAAAATCACTTGCTGCACTTTAAATAACTTTGTCTTATAGGCACAGCGCACCTATGTTTAGATTTTTTTGTATTTATTGTGTGTTGTTATGAGCTATAACACTGTTTAAGGTGCTGCTTTTTTCTAAGAATATTTGTGTTAAGTTTTAGAATTTATCTAGAGGACAAGTATTATTAGCGCCTATATATTCACTTGTCCTTGTTTGATATATTGCATATAAGTTACATATTTTCCTGTACCTGAGAGATAATTGAGTTACTCATTTTGGACTCAATTATCTCTCAGACACTGAGATGCCTGGTAGGGGCTTGTGTACTTTATGAATGGAGACCCCATGCTGGGGGTCTGTGCATAAAAGGCTGATTTTGTGTGAAATAAATAGGTTGCACACCCAGAACTGTGTGTCGTCAAGTTACTGGGGAGGGATAGAGCTATTCACATTTCAGTGCCTTATTTCTGAGTTCCAGTCTTCAAGGATCCAGCGGAGGAAAAGTCCTTGTCAGGACTAGCACTCCGCTACATTGGTTGACAGCGTCGGATTCTAGAGCTCACAACGGAACAAGAGCCACAGTTGGTGAATAGCAATACTGATTGGACCGTGGATGGAGATTGATTATACCATCCTAAAATGGTCTACTCAAAATAATCTCCTGGAGGCGAGAGGTATAGCAGCAAGCAATAAGAAAAAGGCCACCGTTATTGCCAAACTAATGGAAGGCAGCCGAATGTTCGGTAACCCTGAACCACCCGCAATGGAGGAAAATGCATTTCAAAAGAAACTATGATTTTGGCTGTCTTTTAATGTCGAAAAAACTTTGGTGGAAATATTGACATGAACCATATCTGAAGATCTAGCGTACGTACAGTCCACCACTGAACAACTAGCGCAGAAAGACCCCAAGCAGTAACCGTGATTCAGGAAAGTAAAGCCAAAGTACCGTATGGGGCATTTAAAGACTATGTAGAGGCAAATGAGGACATAGATGCCTTCCTTCAGAACTTTTAGTGGCTGTGCCATTTAGCGAAGAGGATTGGGTCCCTCCCCTAGCCGGCAGACTGACGGGTAGAGGCGGGAGGGGCGTAGAGGCATATTGGGTAGTCCCAAACAAGGACATGTAGAACTATGCTGTGATATTAGTCAGGTATGCCATAACTTCGGAGGTATACCACAGGCAATTCAGGGACCTAAGGAAAGTCGAGAAGGATTCCCATACAGAATGGGCATGCCAGCACCACAGGGCTGCCATGGCATGGGTACAAGCCCAACAACCGAGCACAATGGAAGGACTGTTACAATTGGTGCTACTGGAACAATTTTACAATGGTCTTTCCCTTGACATCCAAGAGTGGTGGAGAGATTGAAACCCCACCAACCTCACAGAAGCAGCAAGGCTGGCAGATGTCTGCTGACCCCAGAGAACCACACTGCAAAACGAATTTAGCAGGCAAACTCCCACTCCAGCACTGGTGGAACAACCTAGAGGCGGGGGCACAACTCCATGTCACCCCGGTTTATGAACCAAAACAATACTAAGTGACACCTATGCAAAAAATGGGGCACATGAGGAGAGACTGCCCCCAGAACCAGGAGCGGGCACAGTGGATTCGCCACAGAACTCTTCCACCGAACCGGACGGCCGCTCACTGCTACCAGACAGAGACAGCTCCCGAACAACCGGAGAAAAGTTGGGGAATCCTCCACAAAACTGATCCGATACAAGCGGCTGCAGACAACCAACAGCACCACCAGCAGTCCATACAGCTACAAGGGAAGGAAGTCCAAGGGCTCTGAGACACTGGGGCTACACTTACTCTAGTACGTCAACACCTGGTACCAGAGTCAGCCCAGACGGGCAGCTCTGTGGCTGTTCAGGTTGCAGGGGGCTGCCTACCAAATACTCATGGCCCGGGTTCACTTGAATTTGGGAGCAAGATTGGAAATGGTGGGAGTGGGGTAAATGCAGCCCTTGCCAGCTGAAGTGCTATTGGGAATGACTTGGGCAGGCTCACCTCCACGTTTGAGCCACCAGCCCCACCCACAGAATCATATCCAGTGACCACAAGACAGCAAGCCTACACCATAGACCACTGCTCACCTCCGGAGGCTTAGGTAAGGACAGATACCACAACCCTAGATATTCTGCCCTGGGATACCCCTTCTGATTTTGGGAGAGCGGTAGTCACAGACCCCACCCTCCAGATATATAGAAAGGCTGGGTTAGAAGGAGGAAGATATATATGGGACAAGGGATTGTTGTAAGGGAGTCTGAAAAAATAGTGTCAGGGTCCGAACCGACCCCTGTCAGACAACTTGTAGCACTGCATAAGTACAGACAAGAGATAGCCCCGACATTCCCCTCTCATGACACTTAGGAGTTAGCCGAACAAAATACCGGCTAACTCAAAATTTCTTCTGGCCAGGTATCTCACAGGATATTCAACAGTACTGTTAGACCTGTGATACCTGTCAGAGAGTAGGGAAGAGGGGAGACAGACACAAAGCCAAACTGCATTCCCTCCCCAATAATTGAAGAGCCCTTTGGCCGGGTGGTGGTAGACCTATTAGGACCCCTGGCCAAGCCTAGTCCCTCGGGCAAGAAGTACATCTTTAGGGTAGTGGACTATGTGACCCGATATCCAGAGGCAGTGGTATTGACCAACATCCACGCAGAAACAGTCGTGAAAGCCCTGATGAGAATTTTCACCAGAATGGGTTTCCCTCCGAAGATAATTTCAGATCAGGGCTCCCAATTTACCGTAGAAGTCACCCACCAGCTCTGGAAGTTCTGCTGCATCAAGCCAATTATGAGTTCCACCTACCATTCCTAAACGAACGGCCTGTGTGAACGGTTCAATGGGACATTAAAAAAATGCTCAGGACGTTGGTGGCCAACAGCAGGGACTGGGAGAGATTCCTGCCGCACCTCCTGTTTGGATACCGAGAGATGCCACAGAAATCCACAGGGTTCTCCCCATTCAAATTGTTATTTGGGAGATGGGTGAGGGGGCAATAGACCTTATTAGGGAACATTAGGAAGGCTACCTTTTCAAATGTACCTTGGTTACAATCCTCTGGCCATTCACTGGGTAGAAACCCCAGGTCAGTTACCATTGAGGTAGCCTTCCTACCAAATCCCTGAATCGGTACGGGAAAACATGCATAGGGAGATCGAAGAGATGCTCCAACTGGGCGTGATCAGACCATCTGACAGCCCCTGGACCTCCCAAGTAGTCCTAGTCCTGAAGCGGGATGGTGCGACTGTCCCGTCAACAAGTGGGATGTGGTCAACAGAAGCCAGAGCCTGCTAAGATTGAGGCACCAGCCCAGTGGCCTACCCCCAGGACTAAGACTTAGGTGTTAGCCTTCATTGGGACAGCGGGGTACTATAGGAAGTTTGTTCCCAATTACAGCACCCTGGCCAAGCCCCTTACCAATCTAACCCGTAAAAATATTCCTCGTCAGGTAGTGTGCTTCCACCGGAGCGTGAGCAGGCATACCAACAACTCCAACTAAACATTTTCTTGTTCACACAGATGCTTCTATATTTGGATTGTGAGCAGTACTGAGCCAATTTGGCCCCGATGGCAGAGAACATCCAGTGGCTTACATCAGTTGCGAGCCGTTACCTCGGGAAGTAAGACCAGGCTGTGGTGTGGGCCCTGAAAAAGCTATAGAGATATTTGTATGGACAACCATTATCCTTGCTCATGGATCCCTGGCTGAACCGGGTGGAGGAGACAATGTCAGGCTGCTGCGCTGGAGCTTGGCGCTGCAGCCTTCGATTTTACTATACACTACCACCCCGGAAAAGAAAATGGAAATGCTGACGTGTTGTCCAGACAAACCGAACTTGAGAAATGATCCGTGAGCACCCCTGGACATCCTCAAGCTGATCGGTCAGGAACAGACTGTGTATGCCGGCTTGTGGTTATGAAGGAGCATTGTAGAAGACTTAATTCCCTCATGTTCGGTTGTCTGTACCCCCTTGTTCATCTCCCGAATGGATGGTGTGTGGTCCCCCTTTTTATACCTCATCGAACACCGACCTCCACTGGCTGTTAACCACAAATTAACACCTTGACACATTAACTCCAGTGATTTCCCTGAGTGGCTGCCATTCGTATATCCAAACTCACGTGGTGCAAGGTATGGCGGCCATTTTGTATTCCGAAAACCGGCAGCGGTACATGGTCGTTGAACACCTAGAACTATTTTCAGCAAGCAAGTCCATGAGCCCGGGTGGAGTTTGTACCGCTGGCCGTTCTACTTCCTGACCAACTAGACGAATGCCGTTCTGGGGGGAGCATTCAATCCCTAAAAGCTCTGTAACTGTTCTGGGATATTTCCTCGTGGCTGGTCGGTCAGAACTTTACTCGAATGGCGATTCCGTTCTACCAAACAGATCTGATCACTTTTTGGATATGTTGGGAGCTCAAATAAGAGCTTATCTGGGATATATACGAATGATGGGGTCCCTGTGAAGTATGACTATGTTTTTGGGTTATTTATATTTTCCTGTACCTGAGAGATAATTGAGTTACTCATTTTGGACTCAATTATCTCTCAGAGAATAGGATGCCTGGTAGGGACTTGTGTACTCTTTGAATGGAGACCCCATGTTTTAGGTCTGTGCATAAAAGGGTGAGTTTGTGTGGAATAAATCAATTGTACTGCCAGAACTGTTTCTCTTCCAGTTACTGGGGAGGGATAGAGCTATTCACATTTCAGTGCCTTGTACCTGAGTTCTAGTCTTCAAGGATCTAGCAGAGGAAAAATCCTTGTCAAGACTAGCGCTCTGCTACAGGGAGCTACAAGAGATAGTGGGTAACACAAGCAACAACAAGCAGTTCACTGATATTTTGCTCTTGACATAAACCTTGCTTTTCGAAAAAGTAAAAAAGCAGTGTCAGTTAAAGTATGTTTATCGGTGTCATACCATGTCTTTCCATTGTTAGGGGACTTGTTTCTGGTTAACTCAATGCAAGTTTGAATTCTGAAGAGTCCGATTTGCCAAGACCACCCACAAGTCTTGGCTGAACAACACATGTCTTGTTTTTGTCAATCCTGATCAACAAACATACTAAATTAAAACATGCGCTTAAACTCCCACTACTCCTGGGAAGCAGTAAGGAAGGTTTGCCATTCTAACCTTCATTGAATAATTAATCTGTTATAATTTTAAAAATGAATCAATGCTTTCTGATTCATTTTCTTGATCATAGGTATTCATGGACCCAATGGAGGCTAGTACACGTGTGGCAAAATGCCTTGCTGCACAATCAAATGGTTTGAGACCATCTGCTTGAAATAGCTGAGATTCACTCAGCTATTTTGGTGGAAGCACCTATAGTAGCTGTTAGTTTCTGCAATTTTTTTCATTTGCCGAGTTGAAACAAGAGGGTCATGGCACCCAGAGCACTTCATTGAGAGGAAGTGACCTGAGTGCCTATAGTGTCCCATTAACATTTTTTTTTTTTTAAATAAAACTGTAAATTGGTAAATCGAAGAAACAAAGACAATCTCCTGTCTCCCACTCAAAGTTGTTTTACTGGCATCGTCACCCTCTCGTCCTCTGATGGAATTATTAGTGTGGTGTGTCTGGTCCATCTGCCCAGACAGCAGGCACACTACATTGGGAGTGGATGTGACAAACAGTGATATTTCAGTACCCAATCCAATCTCTTATATTGGTGCTCTCACTGCGGCTTCTGTTCTGCCTCTCGTTATGCTGATCTAGCCATTTGCCCCTCCATTTGCCCTATCCAAATTTTTGTATATTATCACAAATGTTTTTTTTTTTGCATAAAATCCATATATGGTTAAATATGCACTAATGCTAGAATTTGGAAATGTACCGGTTTGAAAACATAAAAGGTTTTGCAACTTGTTTTTAGATATTTCCCCAATTAAAAAATGCATTAATGAAATGCATGCATGTATGTTTTCATTGGTGGAATATCTACTAAACAGATATTTGTATTTGTTGCATTTGGACAGTGGAATGTCTCTTTAAGAAAACATATGTTGACATTCATTTTAATGGAGAAAATGCGGAATTAGAGTTTCTTAAAATCTCAAACTTGGTCAGAAATGACAATGTAATTATTTGACGTGTATTATATTTTAAGAAGAGAACAATTATTTGAAGCTATATGTTAAGAATAGAATGATGCTCTCAATTCACACACGTTGTAGCTAATATTGCTAGCAGTGATATGAATTGTTCAGGAAAGTATAAAGAGAGTTGTTAAGATTTTGACTTCATTACACTGACATGGAACTCCAGATGAGTTGTTTGCCCCATTTAGTAAACATGAATCTTCCAATACTCCTCTGTATTGCATTGGGTTATGTAATTCTATTTGGGAGCTCACCATACAGAGCTAGAACGTTATCTCATTTAAGAAATATCTTTCTATGTGTATTAATTGTATATCTAACACCCAGCAAATCTGAGATACAGAGTTTAACTTCTTCGTGTCATCTACACGTTCAGGAGGCATTCGAGGACTATGAATATTTTCATCAAGGAGACTTCATAATCGGTGGACTTTTCACTGTAAATTCAGCAGCACGTCAATTTAAGTTTAACAAAAACCCCAGAAAACATATTGTTTGCTTAAGGTAAGTCTAATACTTACAAATGACTGAAAAATGGAAAACTACTGATGTGCAATACCAATACCTATTCAGTTATACAGTAATAAAGTAGAATTTTTTTAATGTTTTTTTTAATCTAATTTCATAACATTTGAGAAAGTAGTGCAATAGAGGATGACTGAATTTATTAAGAACCAAAGTCACATTTGTATAATTTTTTATCTCAATACCCGTATTCTAAAATACTTGCTACAAGTTTACCATGTGGAAAATTAAAATAAACACTGGGCTCTCTCCCCTAATGAGCAACTGGACACACTATTTGCACCTTGATTAGTTAAGGAAAGATGATATAATTAGAGATATTACTGGAATAATAAATTGGATTTTCTTTTACAAGAAGAGTTAAATTAACTTAGGTTCAGCATCTCATCCATTTGTTTGCTGAGATAGTCAAAGCTGTATTTGTAATATTTTCCTATCTCTGATATGGTGATCAATTTTACACCATACAGGACTGACATATAATCTCACTAGTACTTAGTATAAACTAAAATATATAGTATTTTTTATTTCAACTGAAAATTCCTCTTACAGGCTAATTTACCAAAGTGAGAATTGGTGGATATTCACAGTGAATGTAAAGGGAATATAACATTTTAGGACAAAATAGTAAAATTTCATTTTATTTTGCTTATTTTGCTTCCGAGCATAAGCCGTTTTTCCAGATACATTGGGGACAAATAGACTAACCTAAATGTGGGTTTGACTCACTTTGCTACACCGGTTGTATTGAATAAGATCAAACTAAACACGGCATTTTGCGATAAGCACTTTAGAGCACTACAGATTGTTTTTTACTTTATTACTTCAGATTATCAATTAAATTTTATTAATATATTTATTTCAATTCCGCATTCTATTTGCATTTCCCTTTTTTTGTACAGGCCTTCCCGTCGTAATTACGTAAATGTTCTCCTATTTATTTTTGCCATTAAAGAAATTAATACAAATCCTGATATTTTACAAAATATTACTCTGGGATACCATGCATATGATACATGTTTAGACACGAGGAAGGCTGTGAAAAGTGTTTTACAGATATTGTCCGGACCAGGGAAGATTGTCCCTAATTATTCTTGTCTGGACCGTGGAATGCTGGTAGGATTTATCGGTGATCACTATTCAATCACTACCCTGCCCATTGCTCAAATACTGGGTGTCTATGGCTATGCTCAAGTAAGTAAAATTATCACTTCTAATATAACACTATGGGTGTTATTATATAAATTGGAAACCATTAGATATGGCAAAATAAATCACACATTTTAAACCTAAATAGCCATTTTTTATTCCGCAATATGGACAAATCACAAAGCAAACAAAATTAGGAATGGGCAACAGTTTTGTTTGTGATTTGGAGTGATTTGTGATTTGGCACCAAAAATAATATAATCAATGGGGAAAAAACTGATTGATGTATAGGGGACAGCCACTAGATGTTGTTCTCCAGTTAGAAGTGACCAATAGGAGAAAAAAGGAGGAACAGTGAAATATATCATATATTATACATTTAATATTATATCAATAACGATATTTTTTTTACTGCTCCTCTTATTTATTTATTCATCTAATATTCAAGTTTTTTGACAAATATAAATTTGCACACATTTTGGGTGATCATGATCAATGCATTAGTAAGAAAGATAAATGAATAGAATTTCTTACATAATGAATAAAATTAAAAATTAAATAAAACACATCTATTCAATTTAATTATTGATTTATTTTTATTTAGAGTGCAAGAAGGGAACCATGAGCTCTATAATTCTAATTTTACTGGATTTTTCTCTAAATACTCCAAGTTCCTTAGCCATTGCTGAGCACTGTAGAGGTTATGGTGCCAGGAGAATACTGGTGCCCTCTTCCCTCCTCCCCTCCCCCCACTGTAAATAGTCAATCCATTTTAGATTGGTTTCACATCATAATTCAGGTCAACCAAGTGCAACTCCCACATCTTCTCAGCAACCAGGAGAACTGGAAGCTCCTAGAAGCTACACTAATAACTTCACTTAACTAATCTGAGCTAAGCCATGCATTGCTGGACTAGCTCATTGGCTGGAAGAGTAAGTTGGTCGCTCTTCGTAAATGAGGTTAGCCTTGCACTGCTCCTTTTATTGATTTAACATGTAAATGTCCTATATTACAGGGGTGAGAAGGCATGCAGTCCCCTGACTTTTTAAATTTTTTCTCTTCCCACAAAATAGGAGATAAAAAGGGAAACATCTGAGATAGAGCTTCCATTTTTAATAATGGGTAAAGAGTTAACAATCTTGCCAAATTTTTATTGAAAGGATTTCATTTTTAACAATAATAATCATTGTTAAACAATGAAATATATGGAATAAAGAATAAGAATACATATAAATTAAACAAACAAAAAGAAACGGGGGGGGGGGAGGATATCCATCTATTATAAAATTGATAATGTATGCTTTATGAAAAAAGGGTTAAAAATCTACTCAGTGTTTCTGAATTTCATTTGTAACAAACTCCCCTTCCCACGTGAGTTTGCCACGAGCTCCTGGAGGAGCTTGCTTGCGAGCCTCTTGCCCACAGACTATGGGCCCTGCAGGGAAACCTGTAAAAGAATGTCGAAGTCGGTCAAAATTATGACTTCCGTGGCAAACTCACACATATCTTCCTCTTGTCACATATCTTCCCCATCCCAGGAGACTATCCTGACCCCAGCACTCCAATTGGTCTGGGTCTGTGATAGTCTGGTGGCCTTTCCCAAAAGGCGTAGTTGTCCAGAATGCCTCCTGCCCCAAGCACCCATTTATATATCCAGGGTCCTGCGGCAAAATAACCTGGATGCACTCCCCCATGGTTGGACCAAGTTGTTACTGGGGACGAAGGACGCAGTTCCCCTCATCCATGCCTGGTGGGCAGAGGCCAGCGGCGTTCTGCCCCGTAGCCAGCGTTTCAGCTTTGTTGGTCCCAAGCCCCAGGCCAGTGGCGCTCTGCCCTGTAGCCAATGTTACAGCTGGGGTGGCCTGTGTAACCTCAGGCTCTGGATAAAGGGAAAGGGGCAGGCAGAGGCCAACTGCTCTCTGCCCGGGTGACAGCTCTTCTGCCGGGAAGATGTCAGGGGAGCTGCCGCTGACATCCTCAACTTAGCCGGGATTCCACAGTTGGGGATCTGGGCGGGCTGCTCAGCATCCCTGTAAGGTTGGTGCAGAGACCTTGGTCCCATCTGCACCATCCATGCCAGGGGGCTTGTCTCTGGATGACAGACCCAGCTGCTAGGGGGTGGGACAGGCCATCTCCACTCCCTGTATCTTTCCCTGTGGTTGGGGAGGGGGACCAAATGTCCCCTGCCAAGGTGTCTCTGGCTACCGCTGGGGAGTGAGACCAACTGTTTCCACTCCCTGTATAGTACTCTGCCACTGGGGAGAGAGGACGATACGCTCCACTCCCTGTGATGCATACGGCCGCTGGGGAGTGAGACCAGTTGTCTCCACTCCCTGTAACACACATTGCCGCTGGGGAATGAGACCGACCATCTCCACTCCCAATAACTCGCCCTGCCACTGGGGAGAGGGACGGATTGTCTCCTCTCCCTGTAACACACCCTGAGACTGGGGAGTAGGACCCGTTGTCTACACTCCCTGGAACATACTCGGCCACTGGGGAGTGAGACCGACTGTCTCCACTTCGGTAAACCTGCCTGTCGCTGGGGAGAGAGGCTGACCGTCTCTTCTCCCACTAATACACTCTGCTGCTGGGGAGGAAGTACGACACCCTCCGCTCTCTGTACTGCACACTGCTGCTTGGGAGTGAGACCTTGGTTCAGTAGTGTGGAAAGTCTTTGTTCGTGCCTTTTCTCCGGGATTTACCGAATGGATTATACTTCGTATGCCCGACCAACTATCGAACAGCCAGACCACCCATGGGAGTCGTTTGCTGCCAATTAACCTTATTGACCTTGTTAACCACAACATTCTAAGCGGTTAGCTCGGTGGGCGTCCTTTGTATGTGCAAACACATGGCAGTGGCCATCTTTAGCCGCAAACACGTACAGCGGTGTTTGGTTTGTCGAGTGTATGGAACTATTATCGGGGACTCAACTGCGCAAACACCGCTGGGACTTCCATCTCTACATATGTTTGGCTGTATTCGTATGAGAATGGCAGCGTTCAGGGGGAGCAAACTCCCAAACGAGGGACACAAGGAAAGCATACGCACGAAAAGTTCTGTTCGGTATGTATTGTATTTTCTACTCCCGAAAGAGACCGACCGCACAGCCTGATTTCATGGAACTCTTTTGGGAAAGAGCCTCATGTGCGGTCGGTCAAACAGTGTGTGGCGGAACCAGCCCCGCCACTTGTGCCTGGAGAGGACTGCTTGCCAGCCTCTTGCCATGTGATTATGGTCCCTGGTAGGTTTGGCCCATTAAATACAGTATTTGGGCATATTGTATTTTATTATGCTGCTGCTGGCCCTTTAAGAACCATCTGGGGACATACTGTGGAGTTACTGGGTGGCCACCATTTCATGTATCAGAGGCACATGGTGAACAATGGCTGAAGCACATGGTGAGAACAATGGATGGCGGCCATTTTAACTCAAAGACACTGTTTGGACTTTTCTACACGGTGCCATCTCACCGGTATTTGGTGCACAAAGACATTGTTCAGTAGTTTTAAACTATACAACAGGGGACACATTATACAGTAATTATTTTTCATATAGCCTGTATATGTTCTGCGGAATCTGCATTAAACTGTATCTTCCAAACTACTTAACGGATCTGGGTGAATTTTGAATATGTGGTTCACCCAGATTTTTATGGGGTTATTGCATGTTTTGGGGTCCCTGTGATATGTTTTATAATACTGTATTTCTCTGCCTGTGATAATTATATTAACCATTGTGTTCAGTAATCATATCACAGGCAGAGGGGAGGATTTTGTGTGGGAGTGTCTGTGTGTATTGTACGGATTGATTGGTTGTATTTCAAAACCCTGTGGGCAGTACTATGCTTGTGGATTGTGAATAAAAGAGGCTGTATGTGCCAGTACAGTCAGTTCTGCTTGACTTCAAAATTAAGTATCGTCTCGTTATTGGGGGAATTGGATTGTATTGCCAGGAGTGTAAGCTGATTGTATGCTTTTCCTGTTCAGCGGTTTACAGTGTTCATGTGTTTCCTGTTCGGAAGTCGGAAGATTTGTGTAGGTTGCAGTTCAGGAGACTGGTGCTTGCAGTAGCTGCATTGGAAAGGGGAATATCACCTAAACGGTTTTAACCTCTTGTGTGCAAAACGGTCCGTTACACAGTGACTTCCATGGAATTTCCGAACCCCTGAACCGATCTGGGTGATTTTTGGATATGTTGGTTCCTCAAGATCAGGGCTATCAGGGGATGTGATTTGTGGGGTTTCCATGTGTTTCGGGGGTACTTTCAGGATAATTGAGAATTTGGGGGTACTTTGGAGATAATTGAGTTTAGTACAGTTCCTGACTCAATTATCTCTCAGGCACATGGGAGGGATTGCCCTGTTTGTGTGGGAGTGTCCTGGACCTGGGAGCCAATGTTATTACAGTGTATACTTTGTCATAGTCCCCACTCAGGTCCAGTGGGGGATGCTCCTGGAATATGTCATAGTAAACTCCTTGCATGGGGACCTGCATATAAGGCCAGTTGTGGCCAGGGCCGGACTGGGAATAAAAAGCAGCCCTGGAAAAATTTTATACCAGCCCCATCATTAATTGTGCCAGCTGTGACAGATATACAGTTCCAATTATTTAACCAACAAGAAGGAGCACACTCACAGAACTTAAAACAAACAAAAGAGCTGTTTTATTCTAATCAGATGTGCAACATCTTACTTCAACGTTTCATCCTTATAATTTTGAAAGGTCCAGTAATGGGAATGAAACATTGACTGAATGCTGCTGCACATCTGATTTAAATAAATGGTATTTTGTCTAGTCCTCATTCCTATGAGCGCACTCTTTGTTATACGTAGTTTGATACCAGGGAATGAAAGACTGAGAGAAAGGCAGGGTTATCCACTAAACTAATTTTTTTGTGAATGAAAATGTAAATTGCTAAATTTAGGCTACAATAGTCAAGATGTCACTATACTCAAGTTAAAATTTTTGTTTCTAATCCGATATTTTGGTTTAAATTATGAAATTTAGATTTTCACTTTTTAAAATTAAAAAATATTAGTAATAACCCTTTGGCAAATGTCAAACCCTTCTTACATTTTTATATATATATATGTGTGTGTGTAATTTCCAAGTGTATTATGCATGAATATATTATATTATAAACATAATAATTAATAAAATTATGCTTGCGATTTATATACATACATATATATATATATATATATATATATATATATATATATATATATAGTGATATAATACCATTTGTGCATATGTATCTATGCAGAATACTTTCACAAATGACAGATAAAGCAAAGTGAAATTTAATTGTTTTTATTCAACATGTCATTTAAAAAAAAACATATAGCAGCATAAACACAGATTTCTGATTAATGGATACTCACTGGCACGTACTGATGCCCACACACTCACATACACTGGCACACAATGATCCATACTCAAACACATACGGTGAGCCACACTGACACTCACACACAGTAATCCATACATTGATCCATACTGACACACACACACTGATCCATACTGACACACACACTGATCCATACTGACACACACAATGATCCATACTGACACACACATTGATCCATACTGACACAACAATTGATCCATACTGACAAACATTGATCCATACTGACACACACACACTGATCCATACTGACACACACTGATCCATACTGACAAACATTGATCCATACTGACACATACATTGATCCATACTGACACAACAATTGATCCATACTGACAAACATTGATCCATACTGACACACACATTGATCCATACTGACACACACACTGATCCATACTGACAAACACACTGATCCATACTGACAAACATTGATCCATACTGACACATACATTGATCCATACATTGATCCATACTGACACACACATTGATCCATACTGACACAAACATTGATCCATACTGACACAAACATTGATCCATACTGACACACACACTGATCCATACTGACACACACACTGATCCATACTGACAAACATTGATCCATACTGACACACACTGATCCATACTGACAAACATTGATCCATACTGACACATACATTGATCCATACTGACACTCACACACAGAATTCCATACTGACACACACATTGATCCATACTGACACACACACTGATCCATACTGACACACACTGATCCATACTGACAAACATTGATCCATACTGACACATACATTGATCCATACATTGATCCATACTGACACAACAATTGATCCATACTGACACACACACTGATTCATACTGACACACACTGATCCATACTGACAAACATTGATCCATACTGACACATACATTGATCCATACATTGATCCATACTGACAAACACATTGATCCATACTGACACAAACATTGATCCATACTGACACACACACTGATCCATACTGACACACACACTGATCCATACTGACACACACACACTGATCCATACTGACACACACTGATCCATACTGACAAACATTGATCCATACTGACACATACATTGATCCATACTGACACTCACACACAGAATTCCATACTGACACACACTGATCCATACTGACACACACATTGATCCATACAGACACACACACATTGATCCATACTGACACATACATTGATCCATACTGACACACACACACACTGATCCATACTGACACACACACTGATCCATACTGACACATACATTGATCCATACTGACACACACATTGATCCATACTGACACACATTGATCCATACTGACACACACACTGATCCATACTGACACAAACATTGATCCATACTGACACACACACTGATCCATACTGACACACACACACTGATCCATACTGACAAACATTGATCCATACTGACACATACATTGATCCATACATTGATCCATACTGACACTCACACACAGAATTCCATACTGACACACACATTGATCCATACTGACACACACATTGATCCATACAGACACACACATTGATCCATACAGACACACACACATTGATCCATACTGACACATACATTGATTCATACTGACACACACACACTGATCCATACTGACACACACACTGATCCATACTGACACACACACTGATCCATACTGACACATACATTGATCCACACTGAAACACACATTGATCCATACTGACACTCACACACACATAATTCCATACTGACACATACACTGATCCATACTGAAACATACATTGATCCATACTGACACACACACATTGATCCATACTGACACACACATTGATCCATACTGAAACATACATTGATCCATACTGACACACACACATTGATCCATACTGACACACACATTGATCCATACTGACACATACATTGATCCATACTGACACACACATTGATCCATACTGACACATACATTGATCCATACTGACACACACATTGATCCATGCTGACACACACATTGATCCATACTGACACACACATTGATCCATACTGACACACATTGATCCACACTGACACACACATTGATCCATACTGACACACACATAGATCCATACTGACACATACATTGATCCATACTGACACACACACACACTGATCCATACTGACACACACACTGATCCATACTGACACATACATTGATCCATACTGACACATACATTGATCCATACTGACACAAACATTGATCCATACTGACACACATTGATCCATACTGACACATACATTGATCCATACTGACACACACATTGATCCATACTGACACAAACATTGATCCATACTGACACACACACTGATCCATACTGACAAACATTGATCCATACTGACACATACATTGATCCATACATTGATCCATACTGACACTCACACACAGAATTCCATACTGACACACACATTGATCCATACTGACACACACATTGATCCATACAGACACACACATTGATCCATACAGACACACACACACATTGATCCATACTGACACATACGTTGATCCATACTGACACACACACACTGATCCATACTGACACACACACTGATCCATACTGACACACACACTGATCCATACTGACACATACATTGATCCATACATTGATCCATACTGACACTCACACACACAGAATTCCATACTGACACATACACTGATCCATACTGACACACACATTGATCCATACTGACACATACATTGATCCATACTGACACATACATTGATCCATACTGACACACACATTGATCCATACTGACACACACATTGATCCACACTGACACACACATTGATCCACACTGACACACACATTGATCCATACTGACACACACATTGATCCACACTGACACACACATTGATCCATACTGACACACACATTGATCCACACTGACACACACATTGATCCACACTGACACACACATTGATCCACACTGACACACACATTGATCCATACTGACACACACATTGATCCATACTGACACACACATTGATCCATACTGACACACACATTGATCCACACTGACACACACATTGATCCATACTGACACATACATTGATCCATACTGACACATACATTGATCCATACTGACACACACATTGATCCATACTGACACACACAAAAACACCTTCAAAAACACCTCCCACACACAATTACGCACTCAAATATACACACACCCTAAGAATCTTGGAAATTAACATAAAATACCTGGGTGCCACTGCTCACTGAGTCCACCTTGATCTGTGCTCAGCTCCTAGCTGAAAAGCAGCCTGCCTGCATCTCTATGTCTGCCCCCCTGCCCACTCCTCTCCCTGCCTGCAGCTCTGCCTGGCCCCCTGCTCACTCCTCTTCCTGCCTGCAGCTCTGTCTGGCCCCACTCCTCTCCCTGCCTGCAGCTCTGTCTGACCCCCTGCTCAGTCCTCTCCCTGCCTGCAGCTCTGTCTGGCCCCCTTCTCTCTCCTCTCCCTGCCTGCAGCTCTGTCTGGCCCCACTCCTCTCCCTGCCTGCAGCTCTGTCTGGCCCCACTCCTCTCCCTGCCTGCAGCTCTGTCTGGCCCCACTCCTCTCCCTGCCTGCAGCTCTGTCTGGCCCCACTCCTCTCCCTGCCTGCAGCTCTGTCTGGCCCCACTCCTCTCCCTGCCTGCAGCTCTGTCTGGCCCCACTCCTCTCCCTGCCTGCAGCTCTGTCTGGCCCCCTGCTCACTCCTCTACCTGCCTGCAGCTCTGTCTAGCCCCCTGCTCACTCCTCTCCCTGCCTGCAGCTCTGTCTGGCCCCCTGCTCACTCCTCTCCCTGCCTGCAGCTCTGTCTGGCCCCACTCCTCTCCCTGCCTGCAGCTCTGTCTGGCACCACTCCTCTCCCTGCAGCTCTGTCTGGCCCCACTCCTCTCCCTGCCTGCAGCTCTGTCTGGCCCCACTCCTCTCCCTGCCTGCAGCTCTGTCTGGCCCCACTCCTCTCCCTGCATCTTGCATCCATTTCAACCATTCAATATTTTCTGTATTTCAGTATATTTATTTTAATTAATATTCTTATTTCCATGTATACTTAATTTTCTTGTTTCTATAATCTAAAAATTATTAATAAATTAGATCAACTGAATTATAATTATTAAAAGTTAATACCGCATATTGTTAACCTGCATCTACATTTTGCTCAATACTAACAACTATTAATTATCACATTTATTTATCTGTCTGACTGTTTTATCACCAAATTATGGCAAATGCTGTGGCCTGTTGTGCCCTACCATTGTGGTGGAATCTCGGTAAAAATCAATTTAGTAGGCCGAGATTACCACGTGGCATGTGTACGTGCATATGCTGACGTATCGATCAGTTGGTTGCACGTGGCAAGATACGATCAGTAGTGTACGGAGCATGTGCGAGAATACAGGATGTAGTATTCCCCTCCTCCATTGTGCTGGACAAGCCATGCTGTGGTGGAATCTCAGTAAAATAAATTTACTAGGACAAGATTGCCATGTGGCATATGTGTAAATGTTGTATCAGTTAGTTAGTTACACGTAGCTAAGATACAATCAACACCGTATTGAGCAAATGCAGGAATGCAGAAACTGAAAACACTTCCCCTCCTCCATTGTTCTGGGTGAGCCATGTGGTCTAACAAGTAAGGGAAGTTAGGCTTTGTTCAGCTGATTGTGTAAAGAATATATGTGGGTAGAGTTAACTATAGGAGGAGCTATATGTCTATATCATGCATTTACACAGTCAGTTCTGGGCTCAGATCTTGTTGTATTTTGGTGACATAAGTCCCTCTGAGCCCCGGTCGGTGAATCGAATAAAGAATCTCTTCCTTCCTGAAGAAACCTGTGTCCATCTCTCTGTGCTTGGCTTCCGTCAGTTTCTCCGGTATCATTTGGTGCATTGGGCCGGGAAGCTCATCGTTCAACGGTAGCTGAGAAGCAGAGGCGTGAGACGGTCTATCTTTGCCCACGTTCTCTACGGCTGCACCCCTGAACTTCTGCGTGGACCTCCCTTCGTCTCGGCGCCACTGGTCTTTTGTCCAGGAGATCATCGGCCTCTACGTAGTAAGTGCTGGGGTGTCCCCGTCGATGAGTGTGAACCCAGGTTCAGGAACGAGGAGGTAAGACAACTGCTGTTTTAGACGGCAGACCCACTAGGGGTATACCGATTGTGCGGTAGGCCCAAAAGGGGTTTAAATCTGTGTATGGAATCTGCCCCCTCTGTCGGAGGGAAGGAGCGAAGGCGCACCGCTCAATCGAACGCTCTTTAGTAAGACCGTTTGATTTGGTTAGTCAGGCGGGGTTCTGGTGTAAATAGCCCTAGCCGGACACCGGTGTCTTGTCTAGACTAGCGTTCTAGGGTGTATATTACGTTCGCTAGGTCGGAGGGACCGGGAGACTAAGCGGCGTCTGTGTAAATTCGGTTCGCTAGCTCTCAACCTATCTTGGCTAAGTGGGAAGGCGTGTAAATTTGGAACCCACTAGATTTTTGATAGTAATCGACTAAGAGGCGTCTGTGTAAATTCGGTCCTCTAGCTCGCTATACGTGGTGCTTGGGCAGTGTGGCTAACCAAAACGGATGTAGATAGTTTTAGGTAGTCCATTCAAGGTACTGGCCAATAGTTTAGTTGGGATTGTAAATGTGTTAAAGATTGTTTAGTAAAGTGTATATCTTGTTAGATAGCGCGAGCTCAGCCGTCTAGCGAGAGTGTTAATAGTGTGTTGCTGTATCATAGTGCACGGTACCATAACCCTGTATATTTACTGACACTGTATATAAGTACTAATCATTGTCGTCTAATGCATGTTTAACACCATAACCACTAATAATTGTATTGTGACCTTAAATTGTGCTTTGACTTATGCTAACCGTACTGTAACCGCTATTTGTAAAAGACGATGTTACTGGGGTGTGTTATAGACGGGTAATTCATATATAGAGAATTATAGCGTGGGTGACTGTATAGTTTCGCCAAAGGGCATAATATTAGTTACTTAGTGACTGGTGTAACAGCTGTGTGTGTACGGGAATTCCCTGTATGTTTTGTTGTATGAGTTTGACCTAGTAACTGTGCCACATGGCGCTGTTGCCAGGGAAACGAGTGTGACTGTTGGAGGTGTGTTTGTTGTGTTTCTTTGAATTAGACGCTCCGTTGCTAAGTATGGCAGCGCCGGAATTTAAAGATAGTTGATCCCTTAGAATGCATGCTAAATAACTTTAAAAAGGGATATAATGTGTGTGATTTTGGGGACTACCTTACGTAGTAGAGAATGACCAGTTTGTGTTACTAGATGGTTATCAAAACTGGTCTGTCCATCCCCAATGGAATCTGACCCATCTGACCATCCCTCAACTAAATTCTTTGGCAAAAAACTGGTGCAGCTGGTATGTCCCCCTGTGCTCTAATTGTCTCTGGCTCTCAGATGCCTGTCCCCTCCTTTTTCTGTGCCTACCTACCCCCCCAACTGGTTCTTTGTATTCAGTTTTATTATTAGCAGTCAAAATTGTGAGGAGAATTCTTAATAACAGTAACTGAATCCACTGAAATCAGATAATTCTCAGCAATTACAAAACACCATAACCACTGAAAATACCATAACCACTGATAATACCATAACCACTGAAAACACCATAACCACTGATAATACCATAACCACTGAAAACACCATAACCACTGATAATACCATAACCACTGAAAACACCATAACCACTGATAATACCATAACCACTGATAATACCATAACCACTGAAAACACCATAATCACTGAAAACACCATAACCACTGATAATACCATAACCACTGAAAATACCATAACCACTGAAAATACCATAACCACTGATAATACCATAACCACTGATAATACCATAATCACTAATAATGCCATAACCACTGATAATACCATAACCACTGAAAACACCATAACCACTGATAATACCATAACCACTGATAATACCATAACCACTGATAATACCATAATCACTGAAAATACCATAACCACTGATAATACCATAACCACTGATAATACCATAACCACTGAAAACACCATAACCACTGATAATACCATAATCACTGAAAACACCATAACCACTGACATAACACTATAATTACTGAGCCTTGTGTGCCTTTAGTAACAGTAAATTAGTTTTGAAATACAACTGGATGAAATGGTCAATGGTATAGGACGCTGGAATACACTTTTACCATTTTTGGTTACTGGTCAGGCTCCTCCTAGCCCTGTCCGAAACATTTTGTTAACCAAGTTACTGACCAGTAAAATTAATTTATCCATTTCCACCTACCTCACCACTCCCCGACCGGAACCTATGACTAAACAACCCTATCTAAGTCCCACCCTAACCTGACAAATGACCGGTGCCCTCCAACTTTGACATTTACAAATGCCACTGCAGCTTACCCCTGGTCCACCACACATTGATATTAATGGTCAATTACAGTTGGCAGACCCTGTATTTGTTTATGTCCCGTTCACCATGACTGATCTGTTTAATTGGAAGACCCATAATTCCTTTACGAAAGCATTCGAGTAACCTAATTCTTTCTATGAGAGATTGCTGGAGTCATATAGTTTATATACTCCTTTTAATCCAGAGGCCCCTGAGAACTCTCGAATGAACAACTCAGCATTTGTCAGCCAGACCCAAGGTGATATCAAAAGAAAATTGCTAAAGTTAAAGGGATTTGTAGGAATGTCCATATCACAGTTCAGGTGTATATGAACAGGGAGATTAAAAACAAAGCAGGAGGAAGAACGTAAAATGAGGATGAAGGCAGATATGCTAGCTGTAGCTATCATAAGTGTAGAGAGACAGGGAAGGGAGGTGAATAGAGGAGTTGAGAATAGCCTGAGTAAGGGAGGAAGTAGGAATCACTGTGCGTATTGTAGAGAGGAAGGATATTGGAAAAGTGACTGCCCACATAGAGAAAGTCTTGGAGGGAATGACAGTAGTATACTATTCCCCTACCTAGAGATTAAGGGATAGAGAAGATAGAGATTTTGTCAGTCTGGCTGACACTGTCATGGAAGACTATTGATACCGACTGGGCTCCATCCCCCTTTAGCCAAGTGCAGCCTATGGTCGATGTATCAATAGAAGGAAAGAGGAGCTTTTTCATGATTGACACTGGTGCTGAGTACTCTGTGGTAACTAACCTAGTTGCTCCTCCTTCAGGAAGACTATAATTATGATAGGAGCTACTGGGAAAAGCGCTGCTAGACCAATTCTCAGGAGTCATACTTGTATTCTAGGAGGCCATTTGGTTAAGCACCAGTTCCTATATATGCTGGAGTGTCCAGTTCAGCTTCTAGGACGAGATCTATTATTAAAGCTTCAAGCCCAGATAACTTTTAAACCCAACGGATCAACGTATCTGAAGTTTAATAGATCACCAGGCATAATATCAGTATCGGTGCAAAGGGAAGAAGAATGGCACTTCTACTCTATAATAACAAATACAGACCCTAAGAGTGATGAATCCTTATTTGACATTTCAAGAATATGGACAGAGAATAATCCTCCAGGACTTGCTCGCAATATTCCACCAATACACATTGAATCAAAGCTTGGAGCATATCCTGTTAGCCTTAGTTAGTACCATATATTATAGAGGGCTAAGGAAAATATACAAACCTATGTGGATAAGTGTGCAAAGTATGACATCCTAAAATTCTGTACCTCCCCTTGGAACACTCCATTATTACCTGTTCAGAAGCCGGGATCAGATGAGTATCATCCTGTACAAGATCTAAACGCAGTTAATAATGCAGTAGTCAATATACACCCAGTGGTACCCATCCCCTATAATCTGCTTGCTTTAATACCAGGTGGGGCAACCTACTATACCTTCCTAGACCTCAAAGATGCTTTCTTTTGTTTCTGGGGTACTGCTGAAAAATTATGTATGGGCATCCACCTTCCATACTTGGTAACTTAACGGGGGATTTGAGTCAGTTGGGAGAAGGAATTACCCGGCAGCAGGTTGTAGAGTTGGGTAAAACTATGGAGGAGGTACAGAAATGGGTACAAGATAGATTACCTGTGAATATTTATCCACCTGTTCATTCTTACCATCTAGGGGATCAAGTGTGGATAAAAAAATGGAACACTGTTCCATTAGGTTCCAAGTGGAGAGGTCCCTATGTTGTTCTTTTATCTACCCCAACAGTTGTAAAGGTTGTAGAAGTGACTCCGTGGATTCATCACTCTAGGGTAAAAAAAAAAAACCAGCGGCAGATTCCTGACAAGCTACCATAGATCCAGAGAATCCTTGCAAGATCCAGTTGAAGCGTGTGACCGAGTTGGATTAAAAGTGTTTTTTTTTGCGAAGATAATATTGTTAAAAGGGAACATCAACAAAGATCTACAAGTGAGTGTTTTTGACGGCCATAATAATGCCTGTCCGCTCACCAACGTGTTATTAAAAGCCAGGAAAGTCTCGAAGGGACCCCTGTGAAGACGAGCAGAACTCCATTCCCTGCAGCCCTTACATCCTGGAAGCTGAGGTGCCATCGCACGGACGAAGACTGAGGATGAAGACGTCGAAAGAAGTGCTTTTGATAATGTATATTTTTGTGTCTTTTTATATTCAGGAAGGTAGAGGTACCGACACTCCTAGCTGTGAGGTTTGCATTAAGACTACTAAGACAGGTAATCATATTTCCCAGACCCTAATTTGGCATTCACAATATGAGTGTAAAGGTGATGTGTCTAGGTGTATATATCTAGGTATAGAATATAGTGTATGCCATTTAGGAGTAGGAGAACCTAGGTGCTTCAATCCGGAGTATCAACCCCGTACAATTTGGTTGACCCTCAGGAATGGAGATCCTCAGGGGACCCTAATAAATAAAACTGAGTTAGAAACCGTACATTCTTCGGGTGTTCTGCTATTTGATGCATGTAAAGCAATATCAAGTGGTAGAAAGCCGTGGAATGTATGTGGGGATCTTAAGTGGGAGAGAACGTATGGGTCTAATGATAAATATATTTGTCCCAGTAGTAAAAACAATTATGTAAGTCCGAGATGCCCAGATAGGAATATAACTTTTGCCCATATTGGTCTTGTGTGGGGTGGGCAACTTGGGGACCGACAGTAGATAAGGATATGATTGTTACTAAGTTGCCTACAAAGCCATATTGTAAGTCTAGGGAATGTAACCCAGTCCATATACTCATAAATAATCCTGAACGATTCATAGATAGGTTCGGTAACTTATTTGGGTTCCAAATATATGGGACGGGTTTAGATCCTGGGACAATATTATTTATAGGGATAGAGACCGATACGGTAACCTCCCAAACTCATCAAGTATACCATTCTTTTTATGAAGAGATGAGTATAGATAATAAGATCCCCCATAATGCTAAAAACCTGTTCATAGATTTAGCCGAAAGTATTGCCGGTAGTCTCAATGTTACCAACTGCTATGTGTGTGGAGGTACTAACATGGGAGACCAATGGCCTTGGGAAGCAAAGGAGGTAATGTCCGGTTCTGAGGCAGTTGACCAATTAATATCTACACAAGCCAATTATCATATGAGTGTTAGAGGTAAATCTGAGTGGAGATTAAAGACCTCCATCATAGGTTATGTTTGCATAGCGAGGAAAGGAATGATGTATAATACTTCTGTAGGAGAATTAACTTGTCTAGGGCAAAAAGCTTATGATGATGATACGAAGAATACAACTTGGTGGTCGGCTTCAAATGTCTCAGAACCATCTAACCCGTTTGCTAGATACGCCAATTTAAAGGATGTGTGGTTTGACCTATCCATCACATCTACCTGGAGAGCCCCAGCAAATTTGTACTGGATCTGTGGTAAGAAAGTATATTCGGAGTTACCACAGGACTGGGAAGGGGCATGTGTATTAGGTATGCTCAAACCATCCTTCTTCTTGTTGCCAATTGAAACAGCAGAGACCTTGAGAGTTAAAGTTTATGATGTGAATCATAAAAAGAAGCTAGCATCCTTGAATGTAGGTAGCTGGGAAGATAATGAGTGGCACTGGCTACCTTAGCGCGCTTCATTGCCAATAGGAGGGATGTAATATGTGAGGGAACTGGTTAACAGCCAAACTGTATGCCCATGAAGTGTTATTGTATTCTAATACAGGGATTCAAGCCTCATTCTACCATTAGGCAATTATGGATTCCTCTGTAAAGCACATAGCCTTCTTACCAGGTAAACCAGTTGGGCTGTTGATAAAGTCCTCCATTCACTTCCAGTGCAAATAGAAGGAGGTGTATGTGGAAAGTTCAATCTCAGCAACTGTTGTCTGCACATAGATGATGAAGGGCAGGCAGTGGCTGATCTCACAAGCCACATGGCTAAACTGACGCATGTACCGACTTAAGCCTGGAACGGGTACAATTCTAGTAGTTGGTTTGGAAGTAGGTACGAGCAGCTTGGAGGGATCAAGACATTGTTAGGAGGAGTCATGTTGATTATAGTGTGTCTCTTTCTACCATGTTTGGTTCCATTGGTAATTACGTCCATACAGAGTGTCATAGAGAGCACGACAGAAAGGAAACCAGCTGCGCATGTAATGGCTGTTTGCAAGTATGAACCCTTGGCCCAGAGAGAATATATTCAGAATGAGGAGTGCTGAAGGAATTTGTAAGGATGCTAAGATGCTTACGAGGTCGGTTCTGATTCATGGCAACCTGAGGTGTAAGCAAACTATGGTTAAGTGATGCATCTGGAATTGTGAAATATCAGAAGCATCAAATGGGGGAATGTGGTGGAATCTCAGTAAAAATAAATTTACTAGGACAAGATTGCCATGTGGCATGTGTGTAAATGTTGTATCAGTTAGTTAGTTACACGTAGCTAAGATACAATCAACACCGTATTGAGCAAATGCAGGAATGCAGAAACTGAAAACACTTCCCCTCCTCCATTGTTCTGGGTGAGCCATGTGGTCTAACAAGTAAGGGAAGTTAGGCTTTGTTCAGCTGATTGTGTAAAGAATATATGTGGGTAGAGTTAACTATAGGAGTAGCTATATGTCTATATCATGCATTTACACAGTCAGTTCTGGGCTCAGATCTTGTTGTATTTTGGTGACATAAGTCCCTCTGAGCCCCGGTCGGTGAATCGAATAAAGAATCTCTTCCTTCCTGAAGAAACCTGTGTCCATCACTCTGTGCTTGGCTTCCGTCAGTTTCTCCGGTATCAATGCGGTCAAGCAGGAAGTTACCGTATATACTCGAGTATAAGCCGAGTTTTTCAGCCCATTTTTTGGGCTGAAAAACCCCAACTCGGCTTATACTCGAGTCAGAGTCTGTATTATGGCAATTTGCATTGCCATAATACAGACTGGGGGGAGAGGGGGGCTGGCAGAGCTGTACTTACCTTTCCTGCAGCTCCTGTCAGCTCTCTCCTCCTCTGCCGGTCCGTTCAGCACCTCGGTCAGCTCCCAGTGTAAGTCTCGCGAGAGCCGCGGCTCTCGCGAGACTTACACTGGGAGCTGACAGAGAGAGCTGCACAGACCGCGCGGAGGAGGAGAGAGCTGACAGGAGCTGCAGGAAAGGTAAGTACAGCTCTGCCAGCCCCCCTCTCCCCTCACTGAACTGCCACTGGACCACCAGGGAAGGAGCCCCCCTCCCTGCTATGTATCAAGCAGGGAGGGGGGACGAAAAAAAATATATAATAAAAAAATAAGAAATAATAATAAAAAATGTATAATAACAAAAAAAAGAGGTATAAGGACAACTATGGGAGGGAGGGGGGGGGATAAGGACCACTATGGGAGGGGGGGGGATAAGGACCACTATGGGAGGGGGGGGGGATAAGGACCACTATGGGAGGGAGGGGGGTATAAGGACCACTATGGGAGGGAGGGGGGGGATAAGGACCACTATGGGAGGGAGGGGGGGTATAAGGACCACTATGGGAGGGAGGGGGTGGGATAAGGACAACTATGGGAGGGAGGGGGGGTATAAGGACCACTATTGGAGGGAGGGGGGGATAAGGACCACTATGGGAGGGAGGGGGGTATAAGGACCACTATGGGAGGGAGGGGGGGTATAAGGACCACTATGGGAGGGAGGGGGGGTATAAGGACCACTATGGGAGGGAGAGGGGGGGATAAGGACCACTATGGGAGGGAGGGGGGGTATAAAGACCACTATGGGAGGGAGGGGGGGGTATATGGACCACTATGGGAGGGATGGGGGGGGATATGGACCACTATGGGAGGGATGGGGGGGGATAAGGACCACTATGAGAGGGAGGGGGTGGGATAAGGACCACTAGGGGAGGGGAGGGTAAGGACCACTAGGGGAGGGGTGAGTCAGGACCACTGGGGGGGGGGTGAAGGAACACGGGGGTGGGGAGGTAAGGACCACTGAGGGAGGAGGAGGGGAAGTCAGGACATATGGGGGGGGAGGGGTCGGCAAAATGTTTTTTGCCTACGGCGGCAAATATCCTTGCACCGGCCCTGCACACACTGCATTCACACACTGCATTCATACACACACACACTGCATTCATGCACACACACTGCACTCATACACACACGCTGCACTCATACACACACGCTGCACTCATACACACACGCTGCACTCATACACACACACATACGCACACACTGCATTCATTATACACACACTGTAAATAAATATTCAATTAATATATATTTTTTAGGATCTAATTTTATTTAGAAATTTACCAGTAGCTGCTGCATTTCCCACCCTAGTCTTATACTCGAGTCAATAAGTTTTCCCAGTTTTTTGGGATAAAATTAGGGGCCTCGGCTTATATTCGGGTCGGCTTATACTCGAGTATATACGGTAATTCTTATTTGTTTTGATTGGTTAAGAGAATGTGCGGCTGGAGCTTAATATGGGAGGAGTTATATGCCTATATAAGGAGCCTGCACTATTGTCCGGGGCTCAGAACTTGTTGTATTTTGGTGACATTAGTCCCTCTGAGTCCCGATCGGTGATCCGAATAAAGAATCTCTTCCTTCCTGAAGAAACCTGTGTCCATCTCTCTGTGCTTGGCTTCCGTCAGTTTCTCCGGTATCATTTGGTGCATTGACCGGGAAGCTCATCGTTCAACGGTTGCTGAGAAGCAGAGGCGTGAGACGGTCTATCTTTGCCCACGTTCTCTACGGCTGCACCCCTGAACTTCTGCGTGGACCTCCCTTCGTCTCGGCGCCACTGGTCTGTTGTCCAGGAGATCATCGGCCTCTACGTAGTAAGTGCTGGGGTGTCCCCGTCGATGAGTGTGAACTCAGGTTCAGGAACGAGGAGGTAAGACGACCGCTGTTTTAGACGGCGGACCCACTAGGGGTATACCGATTGTGCGGTAGGCCCATAAGGGGTTAAATCTGTGTATGGAATCTGCCCCCTCTGTCGGAGGGAAGGAGCGAAGGCGCACCGCTCAATCAAAAGCTCTTTAGTAAGACCGTTTGATTTGGTTTGGAGTCAGGCGGGGTTCTGTGTAAATAGCCCTAGCCGGACACTGGTGTCTTGTCTAGACTAGCGTTCTAGGGTGTACAATTTGTTCGCTAGGTCGGAGGGACCGGGAGACTAAGCGGCGTCTGTGTAAATTCGGTCCGCTAGCTCTCAACCTATCTTGGCTAAGTGGGAAGGCGTGTAAATTTGGAACCCACTAGACTATTGATAGAGTAGAAAGACTAAAAGGGTTCTGTTGTAAATTCCGCCCTCTAGTTCGCTATATATGGTGCTTGGGCAGTGTGGCTAACCAAAACGGATGTAGATAGTTTTAGGTAGTCCATCAAGGTACTGGCCAATAGTTTAGTTGGGATTGTATATGTGTTAAAGATTGTTAGTAACGTTTATATCTTGTTAGATAGAGCTCAGCCGTCTAGCGAGAGTGTTAATAGTGTGTTGCTGTATTATAGTGCACGGTACCATAACCTTGTATATTTACTGACACTGTATATAAGTACTAATCATTGTCGTCTATTGCATGTCTAACACCATAACCACTAATAATTGTATTGTGACCTTAAATTGTACTTTGACCTATGCTAACCGTACTGTAACTGCTGTTTGTAAAAGACGATGTTACTGGGGTGTGTTATAGACGGGTAATTCATATACAGATAATTATAGCGTGGGTGACTGTATTGTTTCGCCAAAGGGCATAATATCGATTACTTAGTGACTGGTGTAACAGCTGTGTGTGCACGGGAATTCCCTGTGTGTTCATTGTGTTATTGTGTACGTTTCACTTGGTAACTGTACCACGTGGTGCTGTTGCCGGAAGAAACGGGTGTGACTGTTGAATAGAGTGTGTGTATAGCATTCGTTGTCAACGACGCTCCATTGATAAGTATGGGCGCGTCGGAGTCGACGATTTTGGATCCCTTAGGTTGTATGGTGAAGAATTTTAAAAAGGGATTTACAAAATGTGATTTTGGGGTTAAAATGTCTTCTGTACGTTTGGTCACTTTGTGCACTAGGGAGTGGCCTACTTTGGTTGCGGCATGGCCGCCACGTGGCAGTTTGGATCCAAATCTGGTACAGCGTGTACACGTTGCTGTATCAGGTAGGCCTGAACTTTACGGACAGTTTCCATACATTGATTGTTGGAGGCAGGCCGTAAACGACTCGCCAAGATGGATCCGGATATGCCACGAGGAGTAATGTCACCTCATGGTGGCCAGGACTTGTTTGTCCACTAGGACCACGGTTAAGCCCATTTTGGACACGCCCCCTGAGTCCGAGATCCCTATGCCGCCCCCTTATTTCCCTGTAGGGGGAGGTGATACAAGTACAGGAAGTTCTACACCCACTCGCCCGTTGTCCCCATCTGCTTCCTCCTCAAGTTCGGAATCCACCCCCCGCCATACTAAACCTCCCCTTCCGACACCAGCCCCCGTTAAGTCCATTTATTCCGATTTGGCGCCATTTCAAGATTCCGGTCAGGCTTCCTCTAGCCCGGCTCGGAATATTTTATTCACTGGCCTTCCCCATGATAATGCTTCCCTATCCGCATGTCTTACTACCCCCCGACCGGAACCTCTAACCGACGCCCCTCCACGAAGCCCTATACTAACCCGACAACTGACCGGTACCCAAAAACCCAAACATTACCAAATGCCTCTTCGTTTGAATCCTGGGTCAGCCTATCTTGATGCTTTAGGTCAAATGGTGTATGCTGACCCAGTCTTCGTATATGTCCCGTTCACGACTACCGATCTCTTGAATTGGAAGACCCACAATTCCTCGTATACTGAGAAACCACAAGCCATGACCGACATGTTCACCTCGATAGTCCAGACGCATAATCCAACCTGGGCTGATTGCCAGCAATTATTAATGACATTGTTTAATAATGAGGAGAGGACTAGGATTAATCAAGCGGCCATTAAAGCGCTAGAGTACTTTAAACCAAGCCAATCCAGCAGCATGGGCCGCAACCCATTATCCTAATACCGATCCCGACTGGAATGTTAATGGCGCAGATATGGTTCAACTAAAAGCCTATAGAGACGCTATAATTGCTGGCATGAGAGCCGGAGGGAAGAAAGCCATAAATATGTCGAAGACAGTTGAGGTGATTCAGAAAAGTGATGAAGCGCCCAGTGTCTTTTATGACCGATTATTGGAGGCATACCGCCTGTATACCCCCTTTAATCCGGAAGACACCGAGAATTCCCGAATGGTAAACTCTGCCTTTGTCAGCCAAGCCTACGGGGATATTAAGCGCAAGCTACAGAAGTTAGAAGGGTTTGCAGGAATGTCCATCACCCAACTAATGGAGGTAGCAAATAAGGTGTACATGAATAGGGAATCAGAAAGTAAGAAAGAGGAAGAGCGCAAGATGCGTTAAAAGGCGGATATGCTAGCGGTAGCGATCGCAGGCGTAGATAGACGGGGCCCAGATAGAGGCGATAGTAGGTGGAATAGGGAGCCCCTGAGGAGGAATCAGTGCGCGTATTGCAGAGAAGAAGGGCATTGGAGAAGCGAGTGTCCGAAAAGAGAGCAGTACGAGAGAGACCCACCCAGGGCAGGTTATGGAAACTTTAGAGGCAGAGCGAGAGGTAGAGGAGGCCCCGGACGGAGTAATAGTGGTAACAGAGGAAGTGTAAGAGAAGACAGGTACTATCCCGCAGCGCAAAGGTCCCGCGATAGAGAAGGTAGGGACTTTGTAGGATTGGCTGACACGGTCATGGAGGACTATTGATACCGACCGGGCTCCATCCCCCTTGGTCGAGCGGAGCCTATGGTCGATGTATCAATAGGGGGAAAAAGGAGTGCATTCATGATCGACACTGGTGCTGAACATTCGGTGGTGACTAACCGGTTCTTAACCCCTTAAGGACCAAACTTCTGGAATAAAAGGGAATTATGACATGTCACACATGTCATGTGTCCTTAAGGGGTTAAAAGTCGACTCTGTACATTGGGAGGCCACGTAGTAAAACATCAATTCCTTTACATGCCTGAATGTCCAGTCCAATTGTTGGGACGTGATTTGCTATCCAAATTACAAGCGCAGATTACGTTCCTACCAAACGGAACAACATCCTTAAAGTTTAATGGACCTTCAGGTATTATGACATTATCTATATCAAAGGAAGAAGAGTGGCGACTTTATACAGCGTTGACTAGCCAAAACCCTAGGAGTGATGAATCCTTATTCAACATACCAGGAGTTTGGGCAGAGAACAACCCACCAGGACTGGCCCGCAATATTCCACCTATTAAAATCAAACTAAAACTTGGGGTTTATCCAGTGAGCCTACGACAATATCACATTCCGCAGAAGGCTAAGAAGAACATTCAATCTTATCTGGATAAGTTCATACGGTATGGTATCCTAAAATTCTGTACTTCCCCCTGGAACACCCCATTGCTGCCTGTTCAAAAGCCCGGTACAGATGAGTATCGCCCTGTGCAGGACTTGAGAGCAGTCAATGATGCGGTTGTTAGTATACATCCAGTTGTGCCCAATCCGTATAACCTGCTTGCTTTAATTCCGGGCGGGGCTACCTATTTTACAGTCTTAGACCTCAAAGATGCCTTCTTTTGCCTCCGAATTGCCGCAGAAAGCCAATGTATCTTCGCTTTCTAATGGGAAAACGCTGTAACGGGCTCGAAACGCCAAATGACTTAGACAAGACTGCCTCAAGGGTTTAAAAATTCACCAACCCTATTTGGTTCAGCTCTAAGTCAAGATCTACTGGATTTCGAGTCCATCCCAGGAGAGTGTGTATTGTTACAATATGTAGATGACTTGTTGATAGCCGCAGTCACAAGAGAAATATGTCAGCAAGCAACGCACGATCTACTACACATTCTCTGGAAGGCAGGATACAAGGTGTCTAGGAAGAAGACTCAGTTGTGTCTGCCAACTGTCAAATATCTGGGATTCCATATCTCTGAAGGTCAAAGGATAATGGGGCCAGAGAGAAAAGAAGCTGTGTGCCAAATACCAACACCCAAGAATAGAAGACAAGTGCGAGAGTTCTTGGGGGCAGCAGGCTTCTGTAGGATATGGATTCCCAGTTACGCGATATTGGCAAAACCTCTGTATGCAGCTATCAAGGGTACAGAACACGACCCCTTCTTATGGACTCAAGAACAGCAAACGGCATTTGAAGATGTGAAGAAGGCTTTGATGAGTGCCCCAGCATTAGGTCTGCCTGATCACACATGACCATTCTACCTGTATGTACACGAGCAAAGAAGAATGGCTGTGGGAGTATTGACACAGTACTTGGGATCATGGCAAAGACCTGTTGCCTACATGTCTAAGCAACTGGATGCAGTGGCCAGCGGACTTCCACCTTGTCTAAGAGCCGTAGCTGAAGCCGATAAACTCACTCTGGGTCAAGAACTTTATGTACGAGTCCCACATGCAGTACAGACGTTGTTGGATTACAAAGGAAATCATTGGTTTAGTAACAGCCGTATGACCAAGTATCAAGCAATGTTGTGTGAAAACCCAAGAGTGCATTTAGAGACTGTAAATACCTTAAATCCAGCTACCCTTTTGCCACAACCTACTGAAAGTCAACATGATTGTTTGGAAGTGATGGATGAAGTATTCTCAAGTAGACCAGATCTTCGTGATTTTCCCATCCAGAACCCCGATGTTCAATATTACACAGACGGCAGTAGTTATGTGAAAGAAGGGATCCGCTATGCAGGATATGCAGTAACAACGATAGACAAGGTGATAGAAGCTCGGCCACTGGCAAACGGAACATCAGCACAGAAAGCAGAATTGATAGCACTGACACGAGCGTTACAATTGGCTGAAGGTTTAAGAGTGAACATCTACACGGACTCCAAGTATGCGTTTTTAACCACTCATGCCCACGGAGCTTTGTATAAAGAAAGAGGACTATTGAATTCTGAGGGCAAAGAAATCAAGTACGCAGCTGAAATACTACAACTATTAGAAGCAGTATGGGAACCGAAAGAAGTCGGTATTATACATTGTCGAGCGCATCTGAGAGGAGATGTCGATGTAACTAAAGGAAACCGGATGGCAGATAATGCAGCTAAGTGTGCCGCTGAATCAGGAAGACAGGAATATGTGGAACATATAGCTGCTCTTATACCAACCCCACTGTCTCAATGGACTCCAGTTTATACAGCTCAAGAAGAGGAGTGGTTAAAGACTGAATCTGGAAAGTATTTGGAGAACAAATGGTATCAGTTAGAAGATGGGAGAATAGTTATTCCAGCATCACTAGCGGTAGAAATTGTCCAAAACTATCACAATGGGACACATTCTGGGAGAGATAGTACAGAAGAATCTCTCAGAAAACATTTCTACATACCAAGATTGTCCAACTTAACTCAAGCCATTGTACGAAGATGTGTAACGTGTGCTAAAAATAATGCAAGGCAAGGACTAGTAAAGCCACCAGGAGTCCAGTTTATGGGGGGACTCCCTATGCCCGATCTACAAATTGACTATACAGTAATGCCTAAATCTGGTGGACATCGCTACCTACTAGTAGTTGTGTGCACCTATTCAGGCTGGGTAGAAGCATGTCCTACTCGTACAGAGAAAGCAGGAGAAGTTGTGAGATTCCTGCTACGAGAAATAATACCCCGATATGGACTACCCTGCTCTATAGGATCGGACAATGGTCCAGCTTTTGTTCATCAATGCCTACAACAACTGACTCATATGCTTGGTATAAAGTGGAGACTTCATACGGCATATAGACGTCAGAGTTCTGGTAAGGTAGAGAGAATGAATAGAACTATTAAGAACCAGTTGGCAAAAATGTGTCAGGAAACCCAACTTAAGTGGAACGTTCTTTTGCCCATAGCTCTGTTACGAATCCGCAGTACACCTACCAGAAGGATGGGCCTCTCTCCTTTTGAAATCATGTATGGGCGACCACCTCCCGTACTTGGTAACTTAAGGGGGGATTTGAGTCAGTTGGGAGAAGGAATCACTCGGCAGCAGGTTGTAGAGTTGGGTAAGACTATGGAGGAGGTACAGAAATGGGTACAAGATAGATTACCTGTGAATATGTATCCCCCAGTTCATAGTTACCACCCAGGAGACCAAGTGTGGATTAAAGAGTGGAATAATGTACCTTTAGGGCCCAAGTGGAGAGGTCCTTATGTTGTTCTTTTGTCTACCCCTACAGCGATAAAAGTGGCCGAAGTAACCAGCAGCGGTCGATTCTTGGCCCTAGCTACAGCAGATCCAGAGAATCCCTGCAAGATCCGGTTTAAGCGCACGACTCAGTCGGAGTGACGAGGAACCTTGTGGATTACAAATTTTATTGTTTCAGAGATTGGTAAGTGAGTGAGACGGCCATAATAAAGCCTGTCCTCTCACTAACGAGTGATTTAAAAGTCAGGAAAAGTCTCGAAGGGACCCCTGTGAAGACGAGCAGAACTCCATTCCCTGCAGCCCTTACAACCTGGAAGCTGAGGTGCCATCGCACGGACGAAGACTGAGGATGCCGAAGAAAGATGTGCTTATGATAATGTTTATTTATATGTATTTTTATATTCAGGAAGGTAGAGGTACCGACACTCCTAGCTGTGAGGTATGCATTAAGACTACAAGAACATGTAATCATGTTTCCCAGACCCTAATTTGGCATTCGCAATATGAATGTAAAGGAGATGTATCTATGTGTAGATATCTAAATGTAGAGTATAGTGTATGCCATCTAGGGGTAGGAGAACCTAAGTGCTTCAATCCAGAGTATCAACCCCGTACAATTTGGTTGACTCTCAGGAATGGAGATCCTCAGGGGACCCTAATAAATAAAACGGTATTAGAATCCGTACATTCTTCGGGTGTTCTGCTATTTGATGCATGTAAGGCGATATCAAGTGGTAGAAAGCCGTGGAATGTATGTGGGGATCTTAGATGGGAGAGAACGTATGGGTCTAATGATAAATATATTTGTCCCAGCAGTAAAAATAAGTATGTGAGTCCTAGATGCCCAAATAGGGATTATAATTTTTGCCCATATTGGTCTTGTGTGGGGTGGGCAACTTGGGGACAGACAGCAAACAAGGATATGATTGTGACTAAGTTGCCTACCAATCCATACTGTAAGTCTATGGAATGCAATCCAGTCCATATTCTTATAAATAATCCTGACCAATTCTTAGATAGATATGGTAATTTATTTGGGTTTCAAATATACGGGACGGGTTTAGACCCTGGGACAGTATTGTTTATAGGGATAGAGACCGATACGGTAACCTCCCAAACTCATCAGGTATACCATTCCTTTTATGAAGAGATGAGTATAGATAATAAGATCCCCCATAACGCTAAAAACCTGTTCATTGATTTAGCCGAAAGTATTGCCGGTAGTCTTAATGTTACCAACTGCTATGTGTGTGGAGGTACTAACATGGGAGACTAATGGCCTTGGGAAGCAAAGGAGGTAATGTCCGTTTCGAGGCAGTTGAACAATTGATATCTTCACAAGCCGATTATCAGATGAGTGTTAGAGGTAAATCTGAGTGGAGATTAAAGACCTCCATCATAGGTTATGTTTGCATAGCAAGGAAAGGAATGATGTACTTCTGTAGGAGAGTTAACTTGTCTAGGGCAAAAAGCTTATGATGATGATACAAAGAATACAACTTGGTGGTCGGCTTCAAATGTCTCAGAACCATCTAACCCGTTTGCAAGATATGCCAATTTAAAGGACGTATGGTTTGATTTATCCATCACATCTAGTTGGAGAGCCCCAGCAAATTTGTACTGGATCTGTGGTAAGAAAGCCTATTCGGAGTTGCCACAGGACTGGGAAGGGGCATGTGTGTTGGGTATGCTCAAACCATCCTTCTTCTTGTTACCTATTGAAACAGGTGAGACTTTGGGTGTTAAAGTGTATGATGTGAATCATAGGAAGAAAAGAGGACCCATAGAGATAGGCGCCTGGGAAGATAATGAATGGCCTCCCCAGCGTATTATAGATTATTATGGGCCAGCCACGTGGGCAGAGGATGGTACTTTTGGATATAGAACCCCAATTTATATGCTCAACCGCATTATAAGGTTACAGGCGGTGGTTGAGATTATTACTAATGAGACCTCACAAGCGCTCAATCTTCTAGCAAAACATAATACAAAGATGAGGACAGCAGTGTACCAAAATAGATTAGCCTTGGATTACCTATTGGCAGTAGAGGGAGGTGTATGTGTGAAGTTTAACCTGAGCAATTGCTGTCTTCAGATAGATGACGAAGGGCAAGCAATAGCTGAGCTTACTAGCCATATGGTTAAACTAGCGCATGTGCCTACTCAGGTATGGAAAGGGTACAATCCAAGCAGTTGGTTTGGTAGCTGGTATGAGCAGTTTGGAGGGCTTAAGGCATTGGTAGGCGGAGTCCTACTGATTTTAATGTTGTGTCTACTCCTGCCATGTCTTATCCCCTTAGTAGTTAGGTCTGTGCAAAGCCTGATAGAAAATATAGCAGAAAGGAAGGCTGCTGCACAGATAATGTCCATATATAAATACGAGGCTCTAGATCAGGGAGAACCAATGCAGGAAGAGGAGTGTTAAGGGATTCACATCATAGGAAAAGTCTGGTCTGGTTCATGGTAACCTGAGGTGTATGCAAACCAAGGTTAAGTGATGCCTCAAGTAATTGTGAAATATCAAGAGGCATCAAAGGGGGGAATGTGGTGGAATCTCGGTAAAAATAAATTTAGTAGGCCGAGATTACCACGTGGCATGTGTACGTGCATATGCTGACGTATCGATCAGTTGGTTGCACGTGGCAAGATACGATCAGTAGTGTACGGAGCATGTGCGAGAATACAGGATGTAGTATTCCCCTCCTCCATTGTGCTGGACAAGCCATGCGGTCAAGCAGGAAGTTAATTCTTATTTGTTTTGATTGGTTAAGAGAATGTGCGGCTGGAGCTTAATATGGGAGGAGTTATATGCCTATATAAGGAGCCTGCACTATTGTCCGGGGCTCAGAACTTGTTGTATTTTGGTGACATTAGTCCCTCTGAGTCCCGATCGGTGATCCGAATAAAGAATCTCTTCCTTCCTGAAGAAACCTGTGTCCATCTCTCTGTGCTTGGCTTCCGTCAGTTTCTCCGGTATCACCATGGCAGAGACCCCAAATTAATAGTCTGCCCCTCTAGTGCAGGGATAAAAAGTTAGGGATCATTTAGCACTCCAGATGGTGTGGACTACATAACCCATGATGCTTTTATAGCCATAATACTTGCAAAGCATCAGAGTAGATGTAATCCACAATATCTGGAGTGCAGAAAGTTGCCTACCCCTCTTCAAGGTGGATTAACAACAATGTAATTCTAACTAGATTAGTTGGACACACAGGAACAAAGTGGTTAAGGACGATACTCAATGAGCTTGCATGCTAGAGGGATTGGGATAAAGTAACACGAAAGGTAGGGGTATGTGACGAACTTGCCTCCGGGACAAGCTCCTGGAGGAGCCTGCTTGCTAGCCTCCTTCCCTAAGGACTTTGGGCCCTGCTAAAAGACTATTAAAAGACATTGGTTCATGGGATTCCCTTGGACTGTTTGGAAACCGAACCAACGGACCACCTCTGATCTTATTGACTCATGTTAACCTCTCCTAAAACTTCAATAATTGTGGGTTCTAATTGTGAGTCTGAGAGGCTGCATTTAGTATGCACGAATACGTGGGAACCGTGTGGCGGCCATCGCGAAAATGCAGGCAGCGGTGTTTGGACAACACTTAAGGAATAACCCAATCATGCCATATAATTTGCAAATGTAGCAGTACAGCCTACTTCACAATAGATATTTTAAATATTTTCACACATATTTGATATTTTACAGTGAATTTCATTATTGAATTTGTCACACCACACTAATTTGAATTCAATGACATTCTGAGTTAATAAATACTACCGTACCTTGTTTACTTTTATTAGGGTTAATGTGAAATTGCCAAATTAGAGATGTGCCATAATTTGGGAATCCCCTGTGATACTTACTATGTACATTTGGTTTTGGATGATTTTGCGACCAGTCAGATTTTCGAGCAAATTCCAAAGTTTGAAATAACTAATGCACGAAGCAAGCAAAATGGCCAATGAATTAACTGTTTTATTTATTTAATTATTCAGACAAAAACAGCTAGATGGTAAATAGTTACTCAGTACTTAGTTATGTGGTGGCTAGCATGCCTATAGTGATCTATTTGTCCTGGTGTAAGTGTGCCTGAAACTTACAGTCAGGTCCATAAATATTGGGACATCAACACAATTCTAATCTTTTTGGCTCTATACACCAACACAATGGGTGAAATGTAACAAACGATGTGTTTTAACTGCAGACTTTCAGCTTTAATTTGAGGGTATTAACATCCAAATCAGGTGAACGGTGTAGGAATTACAACAATTTGTATATGTGCCTCCCACTTTTTAAGGGACCAAAAGTAATGGGGTAGATTAACAGTCATAAATCAAGCTTTCACTTTTTAATACTTGGTTGCAAATTCCTTGCAGTCAATTACAGCCTGAAGTCTGGAACGCATAGACATCACCAGACGCTGGATTTCATCCCTGGTGATGCTCTGCCAGGCATCTACTGCAGCTGTCTTCAGTTCCTTCTTGTTCTTGGGGCATTTTCCCTTCAGTTTTGTCTTCATTAGACATGTGCAATTCGTTTCGGGCTGAATTTGAATTCGGACAAATTTCGGGCAATTCGGACATTTGGGTACTTCAGAATGTCCGAATAGCCGAAGTGCCGAATTTCCGAAGTGCCGAATTACCGAGGTCCCGAAGTTCCGAAATTACCGAATTTCCGAAGTGTCGAAGTGCCGAAGGGCCGAAGTGCCGAAGGGCCGAAGTTCCAAAGTGCTGAAGTTCCGAAGTTCCGAAGTGCTGAACTGCTGAAGTGCCGAAGTTCCGAAGTTACTGAAGTTCCGAAGTGCCAAATTGCCGAAGTTCCGAAGTGCCAAATTGCCGAAGTTCCGAAGCACAGTATTGCCAAAGTGCTAATATACTTATCCAGTGGAAGAAGATGAATGTTACACTGTATACAATTTCAAATAAAAAGTATATAAACATAGCCAGGATTCAGCTGTAAGCATTTGCAACACTTACAACAATCAAGTAACATACATTCATATAAAATGTAAGTTACTTGGCCAGTCAGTGTAATGACAGGAATGAATAAGTAAATAACTCCCTAATTCCCACTATATTAGGGAGCTATCTACTAAAAGGCTGAAAGACCTGAATCGGAAAGATTACTTAGTATTAGTAAATTATGCCCTATTGCCCCCCCCCCAGCCCCCACCCCTGAACGGTGGGTGGGGGCCCTAAAGTAAAGTAACGGGGGGGGACCTAATGTCCTACCCCTGGCCCCCACCTCTGAGCAGTGGGTGGGGGCCCTAAAATACTAATTAGGGGGGGGACCTAATGTCCTCCCCCCTGGCAACAACCCATGAGTGGTGGGTGGGGGCCCTAAAACACTAATTAGGGGGGGGACCTAATGTCCTCCCCCCTGGCCCCCACCCCTGAGCGGTGGGTGGGGGCCCTAAATAAAAAACAATAACCTTCCCTCCCCCGGGTGACTAGGGGTCCCCAAACCCCTAGTCACCCCCCCAACAAAAATTTAACCCCTACCTACCCCCCTCACCCTAAAAATAATGAGGGGGGACCATTTAACTAAGTACCTGAAAAAAATACTTACCATTTGATGTTTTATTTCTTTCAAAATCTTCTTTTTTCAGCCCCAAAAAAGGTCAAATAAAAAGGCATAATAAACGACGCACTTTAAAAAAAAAATCCTTCTTCACCTGGCGAGGGCTCTGTGCAGACTGAGCTCTGCAAGGCGGGGAAGGCTTATAAAGCCTTGCCCCACCCTGCAATTAGGCTCAGAGCACTCTTATTGGTGGGTTTAAGCCATCCAATCAGAGTGCTCTGACAGGTAAATGAAGAGACTGACAGGTAAGTCTCTACATTTACCTGTCACAGCACTCTGGTTGGTTTGAAATCCACCAATCAGAGTGCTCTGTTTCATTTTACACAGCATGGGAAAGTTCTTTGGAATTTTCCCACGCTGTGTAATTTGACTCATAACTCTAAGGAGTCGGGCCAGGGGGGAGGACATTAGGTCCTCCCCCATTCTAATTTAGGGCCCCCACCCACCGCTCAGGGGTGGGGGCCGGGTGGGAGGACAATAGGTCCCCCCCATTATTTTACTTTAGGGCCCCCACCCGCCGCTCAGGGGTGGAGGCTGGGGGCAATAGCCCCCCTTTAGTTTAAAAGCCCCCACTCGCGCGTCGCAGGTGGGGGCTCGGGAGGGGGGACCCATTTAAAAAAAAAATTAACAGTGAGCAGCCACTGGCTGCTCACTGTTTAATAGACATGCCCCTACTCGCGGTATAGCGAGTAGGGGCACAATTTACTAATACTAAGTAATTTTTACTTAGTATTAGTAAATTTGGCTGAAAGACCAATTTAGGTCTTTCAGCCTTTTGGTAGATAACTCCCTAATACCGTGGGAATTAGGGAGTTATCTACCAAGCAGCTGCAAGAGACGTTCCGAAGCTGCCGAAGTTGCCGAAGCTGCCGAAGTTCCAAAGTGCCGAATTGCCGAAGTGCCGAATTGCTGAGGTCCCGAAGTTCCGAAATTACCGAATTTCCGAAGTGTCGAAGTGCCGAATTGCCGAAGTCAGGAATTGCCGGAGTCCCGAATTTCGGAATGCCGAACCGAAACAAAAATTTTTCACATGCACATGCCTAGTCTTCATCAAGTGAAATGCATACTCAATCGGATTCAGGTCAGGTGATTGACTTGGCCATTGCATAACATTCCACTTCTTTCCCTTAAAAAACTCTTTGGTTGCTTTTGCAGTATGCTCCGGGTCATTGTCCATCTGCACTGTGAAGCGCCGTCCAATGAGTTCTAAAGCATTTGGCTGAATATGAGCAGATAATATTGCCCAAAACATTTCAGAATTCATCCTGCTGCTTTTGTCAGCAGTCACATCATCAATAAATACAAGAAAACCAGTTCCATTGGAAGCCATACATGCCCACGCCATGACACTACCACCACCATTCTTCACTGATGAGGTGGTATGCTTTGGATCATGAGCAGTTCCTTTCCTTTTCCATACTCTTCTCTTCCCATCACTCTGGTACAAGTTGATCTTGGTCTCATCTGTCCATAGGATGTTGTTCCAGAACTGTGAAGGCTTTCTTAGGTTTTGTTTGGCAAACTCTAATCTGGCCTTCCTGTTTTTGAGGCTCACCAATAGTTTACATCTTGTGGGGAACCCTCTGTATTCACTCTGGTGAAGTCTTCTCTTGATTGTTGACTTTTACACACATACACCTACCTCCTGGAGAGTGTTCTTGATCTGGCCAACTGTTGTAAATGGTGTTTTCTTCACCAGGGAAATAATTCTTCGGTCATCCACCACAGTTGTTTTCCGTGGTCTTCCGGGACTTTTGGTGTTGCTGAGCTTACCGTTGCGTTCTTTCTTTTTAAGGATGTTCCAAACAGTTGGTTTGGCCACATTGGTTGGTTTGGTTTGGTTTGTTTTTGTCAGCCTAATGATTGCTTGCTTCACTGATAGTGACAGCTCTTTGGATCTCATATTGAGAGTTGACAGCAACAGATTCCAAATGCAAATAGCACACTTGAAATTAACTCTGGACCTTTTATCTGCTCCTTGTAAATGGGATAATGAGGGAATAACACACACCTGGCCATGGAACAGCTGAGCAGCCAATTGTCCCATTACTTTTGGTCCCTTGAAAAGTGGGAGGCACATATACAAACTGTTGTAATTCCTACACCGTTCACCTGATTTGGATGTAAATTAAAGCTGAAAGTCTGTAGTTAAAGCACATCTTGTTCATTTAATTTCAAATCCATTGTGGTGGTGGTGTATAGAGCCAAAAAGATTAGAATTGTGTTGATGTTCCAATATTTATGAACCTGACTGTATACAGCCTTTTCATAGCTGTTTCAGTCTTGTGCGTTTCTTACTCCGCCTCTTACTTTTCCCAGACCCTTCATGACTCTTATGATCCCCATCTACTTTGTGTATCTCTCCCCCAGTACCTTTGTGTGCCTCTTACTTCCCTCCAGCCCCCTTTTGTGCCCCCCCAGCCCCTATGTGTGTCTCTCCCCTAGCACCTTTGTGCTCTTAGTGACCACTTCCTGTTATACCTGTTAGAGGATACCTCTACTGCGGTACACATGGCCACGTTACATGAAGTGACAGGCAGGAGGAGGAGTGCTGTGCTGTGCACTCCCCAACTGCCAGTCACCTGACCACCATGGCCAGTGTGACCTAAGGCCTTATGAGTTCACAGGCCCTGGGTAGAGATTACACACTTCATTCTAGCCACACCAATTCATACCAGCAATGGGAACTGTGATAGGTCTGATGACATTCTCTGCCAGTCACAGCTACCTTTGTTGATCAGGCTAATGCATTAGCCCAAGCAGCACATAAGGAATGAGATGCTGGGAACTCCAATTTAATATTAAAATATTAAACACTGTTTATTCCTGAATGGAAAGATGATGCCACGGGACTCCAGACACTATAACCACTTTAATGAGTTGAAGCAGTTAGTGTGCCTACAGTGTCCATTTAAATACTATGCCTCCAAATATCAGCTATTAATAACTATAGAGTTAGATCTAAATATCATCTTATGAAAGGTTATACCAAATATTATGCTCTCTTTTGCGGTTTATAGCAATTGGATGCTTTGGGGGCTGGCTTACTACACCTGTAAGGAGTCAAAAAATATAGAGATATTGGCACAATTGGCTAGACCCACATTTATAGGGACATTACAGCCAGTGGCAGATCCAGAACCTAATCTTGGGAGGGGCACATGGTTATATATAGAAACATTAACACGGTTAGCACTGTAGTATTATGGTGCCAAGAATGTTGTGGCACCCTCCCAGAGTAAGTAGTCAAACCATTCAAGAACAGTTTGACAACTTACCTTGGGTCTGTCGGGGTAGGTGT
This sequence comes from Pelobates fuscus, assembly GCF_036172605.1. Taxonomy (NCBI): domain Eukaryota; kingdom Metazoa; phylum Chordata; class Amphibia; order Anura; family Pelobatidae; genus Pelobates; species Pelobates fuscus. The sequence goes on from NC_086317.1 coordinate 479,668,499, forward strand.
TAGGGTCTGTAGTAGGGGACAGGGGCAGTAGTGTGTGTGTGGTGCAACATGTGAGGGGTGTAGTGTGTGTGCGTGAGGGGTGCAGTGTGCATGAGGGCTACAATGTGTGTGTGTATGAGGGGGTTCATGGGGGTAGTAATGTGTGTGTGTGGGGTGCAGTGAGTGTAGGGGGCAGTGTGTGTGAGTGAGGGGTGCAGTGAATGTAGAGGGGCAGTGTGTGAGTTAGAGGTGCTGAGTGTGTATGGGGGTGCAGTCTGTGTATGGGGGGCAGTGTGTTTATGGGGTAGTGTGTGTGAGTGAGGGGGCAGTGTGTGTGTGGGGTTCAGTGAGTGTATGGGGGGCAGCGTGTGAGTGAGGGGTGCAGTGAGTGTATGGGGCAGTGTGTGAGTGAGGGGTGCAGTGAGTGTATGGGGCAGTGTGTGTGAGTGAGAAATGCAGTGTCTGTGTGTGTGTGTGTGTGTGTGTGTTTGTTTGTATGTATGTGTGTGTGTGTGTGTGTGTGTGTTTGAGGAGTGCTGTGTGTGTGTGAGTGGGTATTGTGTTTTGGGGGGCAAGTGGGAGCAAATTCAATGTATTATTTTTTTTTATTAAAAAAAATTATTACATTTTATATCGCTCCTCCCTTCTTACCTTTGTCCAGGGTCGGGGGGACATTTCCTGCAAACCCTGGTGGTCCAGTGGAGAAGCCCAGGTGGTCAGGTTGGAGTGAACACTATGTACCATATATTTTTACATGTCCTTTACTGGTGAAAGTCAGTGGTGTTCACTATGGGTACATATGTGTAGACTTTCTCCTGAATAAACAATTGATATTTTCTACTTAAATAGTTATCTCAAATTCAAGGTTCTACATCTTAAGTATGTCAATATCACATGCAATAGCAAAACAACAACCCCCTTTTTAGTTTTAAGTGTGGTTTAAAAAGTAGACACCATCTGATTAATAGATTTGTTTTCAGATATATGTTTTTATATTCTTCAGGACGTTTAATTAACTATCACTTTTTTGTATATATGTGTCTACAGATTAGTTATGGAGCCACAGACTACGTACTAAGTGATAAACAGGTTTATCCACATTTTTTCCGAATGCTTCAGAATGACCATGTCCATCACTTGATAATAGCCAAACTTCTGAAATACTTTGGCTGGACCTGGGTTGGAATTATTGCATCACTGGACATATCTGGGCAGCAAGAGAGTAGAAGTCTAACAAATTACATGATAAGTTATGGTATTTGTGTGGCTTACACACTACAGATTAATATAGACCTAATACAAAATGGAAGAGTGTCAATGCCAGTTGTTCAGATGTCTTCTGTTCAAGTTGTTATAATTTGTGGATCATTTTCTTTAGCTGTTGTTAATGTGTTAAAACGGAGGGATGTGCTTCAGGATCAAACAATAATTTTTTCAACTTCCTGGGCCTCCAACAGTTATCTCCTGGACAGTTTTACACAAGAATTTTATTTTAGTTTAGCTATAGAGCTTTATCCAATTACAATTCCAGGAACTGAGCTGTTCTTTAATGATATACACTCTTTGACATTTCCAAATGACATGTTACTTGAAGAACTTTGGCTGATAGACTTTTACTGTTTGTTGTCAAATACATCAAAGCATGCTCAGCTTGCACCTCTTCTTAACATACCTCTTCGGAACTGCACTGGGAAGGAGAGGATAGACACTATAAAAAACTATCTGTTTCTAGGAGTTTCTCCTCGAGTGTTCTATGCAGTAGAAATCATTTCGAGAGCTTTGAATGACATGAATTTATATTTTAAATATTCATACTGTAAAAAAACTAAGTTCTGTGATTATCATGGTAAGGTAAGCATAACAGAAAGTGCATCACAGTGATACCTTACATATACACACATATTGCATATACAATGAACTACAATGAAAAAAGAATAAGATTTTGTGGTATATGCAAAAAAATAAAATATATTTTCTTACGCCTCCTGGGTTATTCCTCATTCTTGGGTCCTCCACCAGAGGCCAGAGACTCTGAAGGTTCTGTGCTCTATCGATCTATCGATCTATCTATCTATCTATCTATATTCCCGTTGGTGACCAGGGTAAGACTTGCAGTGACCTTAGGGTAAGCCCTGTATGCCCTGTATTTCCTCTCCTACCCAGTACTGCAATGAATTTCATAATTTGTTATACCTGTTAGATCCTACTTGTTTCAGTGGTTTTGCAGTGCTTATATTAGCCTGCATTTTCTTTGGTCCTGTAGTTTTTCCTAGGGTTTATTTGGTCTTTCACATTTTTCTCACCACATTTTCTGGGTCTCTTTTGGGTTTCCTGTTGTTTTATATCCTCCATTTTGCTAGCTTCTACCCCGTGCTACTGTGCATGTGAGAAATGAATCCATACACAATGCCATTTCCGTGCATGCGCGACCGTGCAAAATACCACATGCGTAGTATGTATTTCAATGCTGCATGCAATTATGTAATTCATTAAGTATTAGTGCGCCTTTTTAAATGCCAAATAAGATTTTTTTGTTCTAGGATTCCTTTTTACTTTGTTATAAGCATTTTGGTCCCAGTTTTTGCTCACTTTGTTGCGTTTTTAAATCTTTCAGTATTGCTTCACTTTTGGTCAGTTTTAAAGGTATATTTCACTGGATGTTATGGACTATATCAAGCCGGTAGTTTCTCAGCACATTAAAAAAGCTGGCAAACATATACAGATCTGCAAGAGCAATCAGATGATTCAAGGGAAGTGGATGCTTACAGGGAAGTCCTCTCCTCTACAGAAGAAGATGCACAGCACACTCCTGGTTCACTGGACCCTGCTTATGTGCATCATTTCATTTGTAGGTTTTGCAGATCCTTAACATGAAGGAATTTGCAAAGGATGAACCTTCGAGCTACATATCTCATAAGAAGAAGAGCACAAAACCATTATCGATCTTATTCTAGATGAATGTTCTAAGAGTGAAAAGAAGCTCTTAGTTCAAGGTAGAATTTCACATATCTATCCATTTGAGACTTCTGAGGCTGCATTTTGGGCCATTGGCAAAAAAGGAGACACTGTAGTGTTAAGCTTAGCTAACCCTATAACTATAATCAATAAACCCAACTCTCTAAGATATTTAAAGGACAAAATAATAAACTTAAATCTCTCAAAAGCTTACAATGCAACTGGCACAGGCTTTCATCCTGCTGAAGCCTTACCTTATGACTCCAGAGTTCTTAACTTAGACAGTTAGACATTGGAGGAGGATATTAGATACAGTTGAAACAGATCTTTGATTAATAAAAGTTTAATTAAGGTTGCATTAAAGTTACGTACAATGGACTATATGTCAGAAGCTTCAATAGACATAGAACTTTGATCCTCTCTATGTCTGCTAGGAGGGCCCTTTAGCTTATATCTTGGGCCATAGGAAGCTTTTTCAAAGAACAATCTCTCCTCTGTCCTGTTTCATGGTGAAATGCTGCTTGGAAAACATGAGGTTGACTATATCAAGAGAGCAAAAACTAAGTACAGGGGAGGGACTTTAACAACATCATCATTCTTGCAGACAACAAGAACACTCTGTCCATGATGTTCATGGTTGTATCCAGTCCTCCAGCATCATGGGTGGTTTATAATCTATTTGGGAGCTCAGTTCGACACAAAGAAACGGTCTGACTTTCTTAAGACAAAGGGAAAATACTAAAACTAGGCGATAACTGTATTATTAGTTCAGGAAACACCTGGATCAATGAGCAGTAAGGTCAGTGTGGGTGATACCAGATCCACCCAGGGCTTAACCCTTGTAATGACAAAATGTAATACCAAGAAAAGGAATAAATCCCACTGTAAATAAGAGTAAGGAATTCCAGACGGGTAAGTAGGTGTAAATGAAATAAACTGAAAAACCACAAGCAATGTACCAATATAAAAGCTTGATAGGGATACGACCACACAGTCCCACAGCGGAACTTAATTAAGAACAGTGAATCAAAATGTAAAAGTAAAGTCAATTTATTATAGTCACAAAAGTAAAAATTGATACATGTGTTCAGTCTATATCCACTTGGGGAATGGTAAGCAATTACCTCTAGTATAATTCTGGGATGCCCCTAGTGACTCTCCTGATTTGTGGATATAATCCAATTGATAGTTAGGAGAGAAATGTCACAAGGGGAAAATCCCCTAAACAGTGCACTGTCTAATTATCTGTCTAGATATTCAGAATCCCTCTACTAAAGACATCTTAGAGTTGCTTCAGTCTGGTCTGGAAAAATAATTTGAGTTACAATACAATGATGGTATGGTATAAAAAGACTGCACGCATCTAAAAGAGTATCATCACTGGATGGATTGTCTCAGCCATTACCAAAGCTTAGTGAAATAAATAGCAACAGTATAAAAATTTAAAAAGATACATAACCATATTTAAGCGTTAAAGGAGACATTGTTCGTTTTAAAGGACCACTCTAGGCACCCAGACCACTTCAGCTTAATGAGGTGGTCTGGGTGCCAGGTCCTTCTAGGGTTAACCCATTTTTTCATAAACATAGCAGTTTCAGAGAAACTGCTATGTTTATGAATGGGTTAAGCCTTCCCCCTATGTCCTCTAGTGGCTGTCTCATTGACAGCCGCTAGAGGCGCTTGCGTGCTTCTCACTGTGATTTTCACAGTGAGAGCACGCCAGCGTCCATAGGAAAGCATTGAGAATGCTTTCCTATGTGACCGGCTGAATGCGCGCGCAGCTCTTGCCGCGCGTGCGCATTCAGCCGACGGGGAGGAGAAGAGGCGGATCGGAGGAGGAGAGCAGGAGGAGATCTCTCCGCCCAGCGCTGGAAAAAGGTAAGTTTTTACCCCTTTCCCCTTTCCAGAGCCGGGCGGGAGTGGGTCCCTGAGGGTGGGGGCACCCTCAGGGCATTCTAGTGCCAGGAAAACGAGTATGTTTTCCTGGCACTAGAGTGGTCCTTTAACAAACATTGTTTAAGCACTTAAACTATTATCTCGACTGAACTTTGAGTATTATTGTGAGAATAATTTGTAAAAAGTTTGCCTGAATATAAATTTTCCCAGACTTACAAAAATAAGAGATAACACATTCTATTCTGTTTTAATACTAGGTCAGCTCATAATTAATAACCCATTGTTTGTGTTTTCATATTTTTTAAGTTACATCACTTCATAAGAAATATGAAATATAAATTTGATTTAGAAAATCTTGTAAACTTCTTTGATGAAAAAGGAGAATTTGTCTATGTTTACATGATAACAAACTGGATAAATGTTGGGAAAACCATCATGGATGTTAATGTTGGTAACTTCACACCGTGGGCTCCCCATGGCCAGCAGCTAATTATCAATAAACAGGCCATATCATGGAAGACCAAAGACAACACGGTTAGTGAGTTATTGTAATATCTGTCAGCAAGCAAAGAATATTTATTAAAGCAAGTTGAATTGTTAGTGTAACACTCAACTAAAATGTTTGCCTTGACAATGGCAGGTGAGCTTACACTTTAAATGAGCATTTTAAAGCACCTGAATGATTTGACCACTTATTATTTGACAGCACAGTGCACTCTCAGCCCTGAGAATGGGTCTGACCTGGGCTGAGACCCTAAAAAGACCAGAGTCTACATTTTGCAATGTATTACTGTTAGCCCCAAGTAATGTGCCCAGTGTCTGAATGGTAGAAATGGTGAAGGAGGGGGGTAGAGTGTAACTCCACTGGGAGCAGGCCATTCAAGGAGCTCTGGCTGCTCAAAGAATTGCCACGGGTAATAACAGCAATGCTTTGAATGCCAGAATTCTCAGGAGAAAGCAATACTGCATGCATCCGGTGTGGTGCAGAGCAGTACCTTGGACCTCCAGAGAAAGTTATCAATGACTGGGGGCCACAAAGTGTGTGTACATATGTATAAGAGTGTATCTGTGAGTGCAAGAGTATGTATATGAGCAATAGTTGAGTGTATCTATGATTGAGGTTGTACATGTGTAATAATGTGTGCATATGTGTAACATTGTGTGTGTCTGGGAGTATGATAACAGTTTGTGTTTATATGTGAATGTATGAATGTGTATGTGCAATACAAAAGAATAGAAGAAGAGCCAAATGGAAGGTACACTTAAAGAACGGGGGGGTAACCCCAAATGTAACATAACAGGAGAACAGGAAGTGTACCTGCATACAGTGAGTAATTACTCAAAACAATATTAGTTCAGAGAGAAGTATTGGAATCTATACAGAATGTTGCTGTAAGACAAAGCATTGTACTAATAGATCATAAAAGAAAATATAAATAAATTTTATTATACTTGAATAGTACTAAAAAAAACCAAAAGTGCTAGTGTACAAAACGAAAACCTCAAATAGGTGCTGCAACTTAAACCCAAAATCAGTGTGCAGATAATATAAGAAACAAAAAAACAAAATCGTCCAAGTGGCCATGTGCAATACACACAGAGTGTATCTGTGTGTGTCACAGTTTGTATATGTGTAACTGTGTGTGCATTTGTATCGGAAACATAATTTATGAATGTATAACTGTGTGCTTTTTAAATATAAATATTATAATTTGATATATTAGAGAAAATTTATTTATACTTACCGTAATTTTCTTTTCCTGGCTATTATTCATGGCAGCATTTAACATATGGGTTTAGCTCCTCCCTCTAACCCTCAGGACAGGAAACACAATCAATCAAACAATTAAGCCTACCTTCCCCTACTATATTAGGTACCCCAGTATCCTCCACACCTCAGTCCAGTAACAAGACAAATAAACCAAGAGAGGGCGGGAGACTAAATGCTGCCATGAATAATAGCCAGGAAAAGAAAATTACGGTAAGTATAAATAAATTTTCTCTATTCCTGGCTAATCATGGCAGCATTTAACATATGGGATTCCCAAAGCAATAACCACTCAGGGAGGGTAAGTCATGCTACAAAAATTGTTTAATATCCACTTAAGGCTTATAAGAGTTCAAGACCGAAAGGCCAAACTCTGAATCAGAATGAGAAGAGACATCCACTCTGTAGTGACGTACAAAGGTCCTCAAAGACGACCAATTGGCAGCTTTACAAATGCTCTCTGCAGAAACCCCTGACTCTGCAGCCCATGAAGTAGCAATGGACCTTGTGGAATGAGCTTTGATGTCCTTGGGAACCGGAACCTGTTTTGACCTGTAAGCTCTAGAAATAGCCTGAACGGTCCAGGAACGAAGGGTAGCGACAGAGGCTGCTTCACCTTTACGAGAACCCCAAGGAATCACAAACAATTGGGGAGACTTTCTCCAATTAGCTGAACGTCCAATATATGTGGAAAGACACCTCCTCAGGTCTAGTGTATGGCATCTTACTTCTTCAGGAGATGATGGATCCTGAAAATACCCCGGCAGGACAATCTCTTGATTCAGGTGGAAGGAAGTAACAACCTTAGGAAGGAACTCAGGTCTAGGGCGTAACACAACTCTATCATCGAAGAAGGTAGTGAACGGTTGCTCAGAAGACAGTGCTCTGATATCTGACATTCTCCTAGCAGATACCAAGGCCAGTAACAACAGGGTCTTTAGAGAAAGAACCTGCATAGGGACCTCATCGATAGGTTCGAAGGGATGTTCCGTCAAGGCCTGCAGAACCAGAGGCAGATTCCAAGGAGCCGAGAATCCCTTGATAGGAGGTCTAATCCTAATGACAGCTTTGAAGAAACAAATCACAATAGGATTTAATGCCCAACGAACACCAGAAAGAGCTGAAAGAGCCGAGCAGTGCACTTTAAGCGTGTTAAGTTGAAGGCCTCTCTCCAGGCCTGCTTGAAGGAAACCCAGAACCTGAGACACGGAAGGGGAACTTAAATCTTGAACCGTGGAATTACACCATCGTGCAAAGGCCTCCCATACCTTATGGTAAGTAGAAGAAGTAGAAGGATTCCTGGAACGTAACAGGGTTGAGATAACCTGGTCCGAAAGGCCATGTTCAACTAGAGACTTCCTCTCAATAGCCATGCATGGAGCCTGAATTTGTGAGGCTCCGGATGAAACACTGGACCCTGAATCAGCAGGTCTTCTGATATTGGAAGTTCCCAAGGCAGGTCCATCGATAGTCTCTGCAACAGGGGAAACCAAGGACGACGAGGCCAGAAGGGAAGAACAGCCATCACCTTGCAATGTTCTTTGGAGATCTTTCTCAGAACAGCGTGTATGAGTGGAATCGGAGGGAAGACATAAGCCAGATTGAACACCCAACTGATGGATAGAGCATCCTGAGCAACTGCCATTGGATGGTATCTCCTTGACACAAAGCATGGAACCTGCGCATTCCGATAGGTTGCCATGAGGTCTACTTGGGGAAGACCCCACTTCTGGACCAACTGGGCGAAGATCCTCTTGGAAAGTTGCCATTCTGAAGCTTCTATTAGGTGTCTGCTGAGGAAATCCGCTAATACATTCTCCTTCCCTGGAAGATAGGTGGCACACAGGCCTTCCACATGATTCTGAGCCCAGGTCATAATGGGAACGATCTCTCTCATCAGGGCTACACTCCTTGTTCCGCTTTGATGGTTTATGTAGGCAGCAGCTGCTTTGTTGTCCACTCTCAACTTGACCCAGCAATGCCTGATGACCTGTTGAAAATGAAGAAGAGCCAGGAAAGTAGCTCTTAGTTCTCTGATGTTGGAAGGCAAGCATTGAGTTTTCGGTGGCCATTTTTCTTGAAAAAATCGATTGCCTAAATGTGCCCCCCAACCTGTCAGACTGGCATCCGTCGTAATGACCACCCAGTCTATTTCTCGTAAGGGGAATCCTCGGGAGATATGTTCCCACGACATCCACCAAAGGAGCTTCTGTTTCAGAGCCGAAGGAATGTGAATCAGTGACTCCCAATCCCTCGAGCTGGTCCTGAAATTTTTCAGAAAAAATTGTTGAAGAGGGCGAAGGTTCCACTGCGCCCACCTGACAAGCTCTATCGTGGAGGAGAGAGTCCCCAGGAGCCTCATAAACTCTCTTGCCGAGGCCGAAGTCTTCAGTCTGAAGTCTCTTATCCGATCTTGAAGTACGATCTTTCTGTCGCGTGCGAGAGATACAATCGCCGTGTCTGTATTGAAATTCGCTCCCAGGAATATCAGTTCTCTTGAAGGATGCAAGTGACTCTTCTCGTAGTTGATGAGCCAACCGAAATGAGATAGAGTGTCGAGGACTAGTTGTCTGTGTTGAAATATTATTCCTAGGTCCGGGGCCACTACCAGGATGTCGTCCAGGTAGTGAAACACCGCTACACCTTCTTTTCTGAGCAAGGCAATGATGGTGACCAGAACCTTCGAGAAGGTCCTTGGGGCCGTGCTTATACCAAAAGGAAGGGCCTGAAATTGAAAGTGTTCTTTCCGGACACAAAACCTGAGAAACTTTTGATGGGTGATCGTGATAGGGACATGAAAATAGGCATCCCTGAGATCTACTGATATCATCCAATCTTGGTGATGAACAACAGGGATGATGGAGCGAATGGATTCCATGCGAAATCTTCTGACTCTGAGGTAAAGGTTGAGCTGGTGGAGGTCTAGAATAGGTCTCCATTTTCCTTCCGGTTTCTTGACCAAAAACAGGGGAGAATAATAACCCTGGAATCTTTCTCTTATGGGTACAGGTACGATGGCCTTTTCCATAAGAAGATTGTAGACATAGAGACTCAGAATCTCTCTTTTTTGGATGTTGGCAGGAAGCCTTGTGCGAACAAACCTTGGTGGAGGCGGATATTCTTCGAATTCCAGATGATAACCTCCGCTGATAATGGATCTGACCCAAGCATCTGGAATGATTTCCCAGGCCCTCTGAAAGAATGAAAGACGTGCTCCCACTCGAGGAACCTGGAGTAAGCCACCTTCAGAACTGCTTGTTGGGGCGAAAGGAAGAAGTCTGCGTCTTGCCCCTAGAGGATTTTACATTCTGGCCGCTCTTCCAATTGGAATGCCTAGAGAATTCTCTGCCTGGTCTGTAGGTCTTACTTTCTCTAAAGTAGCCTTGATCCCTAAAAGGTCTGCGGTCCAAATGAGGTCTCTTAGGACGTCTATCTTGAGGCAGCATGACCTGTTTAACCTCCGCTGCTTTCTTAATAGCTTCATCCAGCGGTTTCCCAAAAAGCACTTCTCCCATAAAGGGAAGTGAGCATAAATTATTCTTAGAGGAAAGGTCTGCCCCCCAGGACCTTAGCCAAAGCGCCCGTCTAGCGGTGACTGAATGGGCCATAACCTTCGAAAGAATTCTAATAAGGTCAGTGGAGGATTCCAAAAGCCAGTCACTGGCGAGTTTGATATCCCTTAAGGATTCTGCCATCTGACGTTTACTAACACCTTTATCGATGTCATCCTCCAAGTCAAGCAACCAGGAACGCATGGCTCTAGACAAAGCAGAGATGGATACGGCCGGGTGGCAACCTAAACCCGCTGTCATGAAGGCTTTAGATAAATCAGCATCTATCCTTTTATCCATGGGCTCCTTAACCCCTTAAGGACACATGACGTGTGTGACACGTCATGATTCCCTTTTATTCCAGAAGTTTGGTCCTTAAGGGGTTAAGGGAAGCATTGCTATCAATCGGAAGCGTAGATCTTTTAGCAACCTTAATGATAGGAGCATCCACTTTAGGGACCGTAGTCCACAATCTGGAATCCTCCTCTTTGATCGGGTATAACTTTGAAAGCCTTCCCTGACTAGTAATCCTTTTACTAGGAATTTGCCACTCGTTCCTCATCAGGTCTTTAATCGAGCTGTGAACTGGGAAGGAAGGTCTTTTCTTATGCAAATCTCCAAAATGTCTGTCAGAAGCCGAACATTCTTTGGCCTCTTCCGGCAAATCTAATGTACGTCTAACAGCCATAATCAAATGCTCCATAGCTTTGGAGTCCAAGGAGCAAGGTTGTTCCATATATTCCTCTTCGCTGGAAGAGATTGGCTCTAAATCCTGGTACGCTGAAGGTTGTCTGTATTCGTCTTCAGACTGATCTGAATCCATGCCGAAGGTCTCACCTCTTGATCTCTTATTCTTGTGAGATTCAGCAATTCCCTCTACCACTGCTTGCTTAATCCAATACGCAATATCCTTTGCTGAGGAGGTAGAGGCTTGCGGTGACTTCTGGCGATCAGATTCACCTGCGACCATGGCTAAGCATCTTCTGCAGAGCCTGCAGTTATCCATAGGCCTTGCTCCACATCCCGGGCAGGCTGCCGGTTTTTCCCTTCTCCTCGATGGGGATCTGGGACAGGACCGGTCACGAGGGCTGTAAGAAACAGAAGTCATAAGACTGTACCCTCTATGCACTCTTTTTGTAACGTGAAGAAAACATAAAAAACATTGCTCACCTATGACCTATAGCAGATCTCGTTGATTTTGCAGAAGGGGATGATGGATCCATACTGACTGTAGGGCTAAGAACATTAAAAAAAAGGTAATGTATTCCCAGCCCAATATTATGAAGATTTTAAAAGAAAAGTAATTCACTTACCTGCAGAGATTTGAGAACAGTCTACTAGAGCACTGTATCTGTAAAGGGAACTGAAAACGAGCGTTTTTAAGTCTGAAAACCGCCATTTCAAATTTCCCGCTCTGCACCTTTAAAGGATCGCACATGCGCACTTGGTCGCGAGATCGCGAAACCGCCATTTTGGACATGGGCAAATTTTTCTCTGAGTCTGGTCGGACGCATTGCGCATGCGCGAGCGTCTTACCGTTATGCTGATCGTCTGATCGAGGTCTGAAGCACACACAGGACGCCAGAGGATTCCCACAGCCTGTGGAACTAACCACCCAGGCTCCCAGGGGTTCCCAACTCCATGGAGATTGGGCTACATGTGCCTGGGCTTCCTGAGGAGGGAGGCTGACCTCCACAGGGACAAGACCATATCAAACATGGTCAGGTGAGCAAAAAAAAAAATATTTCAGATAAACTGAGAGAAAAAGAAAAAAAAAAATATATATAAACTGTCCTAGGGCTAGGAGGACAGGAAAAGACTGAGGTGTGGAGGATACTGGGGTACCTAATATAGTAGGGGAAGGTAGGCTTAATTGTTTGATTGATTGTGTTTCCTGTCCTGAGGGTTAGAGGGAGGAGCTAAACCCATATGTTAAATGCTGCCATGATTAGCCAGGAAATATACATATCATATAAAACATTTTTATATATAAAAATTTTTCCAGGTAGCGTAACCAGCAGACTATAGTGGTTCTGGTGCTTTACTTGTTCTTTGAATTACCATTCTTGAAGGCAGTGGCTCCAAAAACCTCAGTTTTTTTTTTGTTTTTTTTTATAAAGATACAGAGATTTGTTATAGTGAACACGTAGCTTTTTGTTTTGTTTTTACACTTGGCTTGTAAATACGATTAGCCAACGCTGCCACCCAAGAGTAGAGGGAGTTCGAGCGCAGGGCTAATTTCTGTGTTTTTAAAGTAGGAGGAAATAATTAAAACATTGCTATAGAATGGTGCCACTTTGGTTTTGCTTAAATTAATTAATTAATATATAATGATGCACCACTTGCTTCTATAATTAATTTACTAGGTATATTTACCCATTCAATTTTTATTTATTCAGCAGTTATTATTCCACAGATTATTTATACAGAGATTATACTAAATATAAAAACAATGACCAATTTACAGTCAAGTCCATAAATATTGGGACATCAACACAATTCTAATCTTTTTGGCTCTATACACCAACACAATGGGTTTGAAATTAAACAAACAAGATGTGCTTTAACTGCAGACTATCAGATTTAATTTAATGGTATTTACATCCAAACCAGGTGACCAGTGTAGGAATTACAACAGTTTGTATATGTGCCTCCCACTTTTTAAGGGACCAAAAGTAATGGGACAGATTAACAGTCATAAATCAAACTTTCACTTTTTAATACATGGTTGCAAATCCTTTGCAGTCAATTACAGCCTGAAGTCTGGAACGCATAGACATCACCAGACGCTGGGTTTCATCCCTGGTGATGCTCTGCCAGGCCTCTACTGCAACTGTCTTCAGTTCTTGCTTGTTCTTGGGGCATTTTCCCTTCAGTTTTGTCTTCATCAAGTGAAATGCATGCTCAATCGGATTCAGGTCAGGTGATTGACTTGGCCATTGCATAACATTCCACTTCTTTCCCTTAAAAAACTCTTTGGTTGCTTTTGCAGTATGCTCCGGGTCATTGTCCATCTGCACTGTGAAGCGCCGTCCAATGAGTTCTGAAGCATTTGGCTGAATATGAGCAGATAATATTGCCCAAAATACTTCATAATTCATCCTGCTGCTTTTGTCAACAGTCACATCATCAATAAATACAAGAGAACCAGTTCCATTGGCAGCCATACATGCCCACGCCATGACACTACCATCTTTGGATCTCATATTGAGAGTTGACAGCAACAGATTCCAAATGCAAATAGCACACTTTGAATTAACTCTGGACCTTTTATCTGCTCCTTGTAAATGGGATAATGAGGGAATAACACACACCTGGCCATGGAACAGCTGAGCAGCCAATTGTCCCATTACTTTTGGTCCCTTGAAAAGTGGGAGGCACATATACAAACTGTTGTAATTCCTACACCGTTCACCTGATTTGGATGTAAATACCCTCAAATTAAAGCTGAAAGTCTGCAGTCAAAGCACATATTGTTCATTTCATTTCAAATCCATTGTGGTGGTGTATAGAGCCAAAAAGATTAGAATTGTGTCAATGTCCCAATATTTATGGACCTGACTGTATATGGTAATCCTTTCTAGTATTAGGTAAGACCACCCTTTTCTCACAGCCTGAATTGTTCAGGGTATTGATTCAAAAGGTGCAGAAAACAATCACAAAGTAGTTTGATTATTGCTGAAATACTGAAATGTTCATTTGCTCAGATTTACCAGTTGTGTAGGGAAGCTCCCATTCCACCACATCCCAATTATTATATTCATTTGTGGTGATTGTGGTATACACTGCACTAAACTGACTGTGACTCATCGTCTTCTTTGAGGAATCGGCTTGAGATACAGTATTACATGGGATGTTATCCCACTGCTAATCCAGAGGGTAACCAGTTTAAGTGATCACTTTGATTACTTTAGATACATTACTGTTAACGAGGTCTACTAAATAGGAGCACAGCTGCTGAAATCAGTTACTGCCGGGAGTCACTTCAAAGATCCGTTATATTTACTATAAGCTGAGACCAGTAATAGTTGATCTATTTTCCCAGTGTAAGTGCAGGCTAACTACAATCCTGGAAAAAAATATTTGTATGTCTGTGCATTTTAGCTTCAAATAGCCAAACCTTTGGGGTAAGTGAGAATTCATGGAACAATTATTTGTCATCTATGTTTCAAGTTCAGCTTACTTGGCCTAAAATCTGAAATTCTTTTCAATTCACTTTGAATTCTCTTTCTAGGGAGAAACCCCACATGTCTCCACCTGTAAATTGTAAAAGTAGCAGGGAAATTCGTAAAGTCCAACTCGAGATAACATAGCAGTAATTTATATACATGGGAAGACATGCACTCACTGGACTCTTATTCAATTACACTGCTTCCTTTAGTTTACATTACATCCTTTTTTTTTTTTTGCAGTAATAAACACTGACACGTGGTGTTTGCTACTGCAAATGTCAAAATCTAAAAAATAAATGATAATAATTAAAGGAGCACATCATCAAGTTGATTTACTAAAGTCCAGTGGTGTTGAAATTGGCACGACACACCTATTCACAGCATGATTCACAGTTTTCTAAAATGGGTAGCATGCCGAGATCTCCTATGCTCCAGCAATGTAGGCTATCTCCTGAGATAGAAAAGAGAGATATCTGATCTGCACTCGACCAGCATACATACGCTACTCACATTAAATATAATGCAGGCAATAAATGACATTACTGATCTTATGGACAGTCACCTAACTAGAGATTTTTCGAAAAAGTTTAGCTTTTCAAGTAAAAAATCTTACAAATAATGGTATATTTATTTAATCACTAGATTCCAGTGTCACAGTGCAGCAAAAAATGCTTGCCTGGCTACAGAAAAGTCCAAACGTCTTCAATCCACCACTGCTGTTATGACTGTGCCCCATGTTCACAGGGAGAAATATCAAATGTAACTGGTATGTTATATTTAAGACCATGACAATGCTTTTCTTTAACAGAATGAGACAAATATAAAAAATAACGGTAATGTAAAGGTCAAAAGTCAGTTTAGCGTTCTACCTTTATAATTAAGCAAATGCTATTTTCTTGCAGTATCCATGGATACATTTCACATAAAAATAAAATAAATTTAAAAAAATTGCTATATTGCTCTGATTTTCTATTTTACTAAAATTAATTTTTACAACAATGTTATGTTTTAGCTATATTATGGTATTTTTGTATATTTTATTTATGTTAGACGTTATGTAGCATACACAGATTATATTCCTTGTCTATTGATCTGCAGTAAACCACAGATATAAATAGATAATTAGTTATTAATGTATTTTTTGATACCTTTTATTTTGCATATAATGCTTTTTTATAAATGGTTTTTTTTCTCTGTATATAATTTGATGGACAATATACACTCATCAGCCACAACATTAAAACCACCTGTCTAATATTGTGTAAGCCCTCCTTGTGCTACCAAAACAGGATCTGATGAGCCAAGGCATGTGCTGCTCTACAAGACCCTTGAACATATCCTGTGGTATTTAGCATTGAGAAATTACCAGTAGATCATTTAAGTTCTGCAATTTGCACAATGGCACCTCAATGGATTGGATTTGTTTTTCCACCACGTCTCACAGATACGCAATTGGATTGAGATCTGGGGAATTTGGAGGTCAAGGCAGCACCTTGAACTCTTGGCAATGTTCCTCAAACTATTCCTAAAAAAATTTGTTGTGTGAAAGGGTACATCATCCTGCTGAAAGAGGCTACTGTAATCTGGGGACACCATTGCCATGGAAAGATGCATGTGGTTTGCAACATTCTCTAGGTAGGTGATCAAGTAACATCCACATGAATGCCAGGACACAAGGTTTCCCAGCAGACCATTGAACAGAGCATAATACTGCCTCCGCTGATCAGTTTTTTTCCCACAGTGCATCCTGCTGCCATTTCTTCCCCAAGGAAACAATGCACATGCACTCAACTACCCATCTGATCTAAAAGAATATAGGATTCATCAGACATTGTCACATTCTACCATTGGAAAGAAAACAAGGGGGAGGTGCAGCACCTAGATAGTCCTCTGTATAATGCATGTAATAGAGAAAGAAAAATAAAGGAACACAATAGTTGTAGTACAGGCATAGGCAACCTTCGGCACTGCAGATGTTTTGGACTACACCTCCCATGATGCTTTGCCAGCATTATGGGTGTAAGAGCATTATGGGGGATGCAGTTCACAAAATCTGGAGTGCCAAATGTTGCCTACCTCTGGTGTAGTGTATATTTGACTAGGAATGATGCAAATTAAATTAAAAAAATACACACTCACACTTTTTAGAAGCTTTAATACAGCTCCAACGTATGTGCCTGGGTGGAATAATCCTCACCTAAGGATCAAGTGCGAGTATAATTCTTCATATGTCCGTGGCAGTGGGAGGTATCCTCATAAAAAAAGATAAAAATTGTATATGGTGAAGTATGTAGAGCTGTGGAGCAAGGGTAGGTGTAGATAAAACAAATGTTCACTCACATGTGATGGAGCCATATATATGTCCCCAATGAAGCGTGTGAAGTGGTATGATCCCCACTCAAGGATACAGGTGTAGATGGTAGTTTTCAGTTAATATGTATATATGGAGAAACAAATAAAACCACAATAGTGTACACCGTGATATAAAGTGAGAAACACAAAAAAGGTTAAAAAAAATACCTACTCACATGCTTAAGAAAAAAGCATGCTTTGCTCAATACAATGCACTTAGGTGGTATTATTCCCACCAAGGACATAGCTCAGAAATCCAGCAGCAGCGGCAGAAAAAGGTCCAATAAAAAAGTACTTTAATGATAAAAATTCAAGAGCTGACTAATATGGCCCAACCTTTGACAGGTGCCATTGTAAAGATATAATCAAAGTTATTCACTTTACCGGGCAGTGATTATAATTTTGTGGCTTATCAGTGTAATGTACATCAGATTGTGAGATCTTATCTCCAACAGAATTTACAGACAACACCCGTCAATATATTTATTAAATAAGAGTATACATGCTTCAAATAAGGATACATTATGTAATAACCAGGTTATTGCTTGATCTTATCTTGGTATTCTTTAAACTGCAGCTTACACATTGTATGCCTCTGTATACTATTCTTCTTCTAGGCTGTCTGTTAATGTATGTAACACATTGTTGATGGACTGATTTTTAATCTTTTGTAAGTACCATTATAAATGTTTTGCTAATCATTTTAACTCATACATTTGCCTTCTCATGAACAGTCTGTAAGGTACAAATTTGAGTGTGAGGAAGATAACAGAATATTTTATGAATATCTTCTCATTGCATTTTGTATTTTTCTGTAGACAGTAACGCCTGCATAAAATGCACAGAGTATGAATGGCCCAATGAGAAGAAAGACCATTGTATTCCCAAAGAGTTGGACTTTCTCTCCTACACGGATGATGTGTTGACAGCAGTTTTTGCACTGACTTCAGTTCTATTTTGTTTTATAACTCTTTCTGTATTCGTTATTTTTGTTTCATACAGAGACACCCCGATTGTCAGAGCCAATAACCAGAACCTCAGTTTCGTTCTACTTGTCTCCATCATGTCAGGCTTTCTTTGTGTATTTTTGTTCCTTGGTCGTCCTGTTGATATAACTTGTGTGTTACGTCAAGTCTCTTTTGGAATTATCTTTTCAATAGCTATCTCCTCAGTGTTGGCCAAGACTATTGTAGTTTATATTGCTTTCAAAGCCACCAAACCTGGGAACAAGTGGAAGAAATGTATTGGAGTCAAAGTGCCCAATCTTATAGTTTTATTCTTTTCATCAATTCAAGTTATAATATGTATCAGTTGGCTAGCTGTTTCTCCCCCTTTTCAGGAGCTGGACACATATTCTTATCAAAGGAAGATCATAATTCAGTGTAATGAAGGAGTGGTTTATGCCTTTTATGCTGTCCTGGGTTATATGGGTACTTTGACTGCGGTTAGTTTCATTTCAGCTTTTTTAGTCAAGACATTGCCGGACAATTTCAATGAAGCCAAGTACATCACTTTCAGCATGCTGGTGTTCTGCAGTGTTTGGATTGCAATGGTCCCAGCCTACCTGAGCACCAAAGGGAGATATATGGTGGCTGTGGAGGTTTTCGCCATACTGGCTTCAAGTGTTGGACTTTTAGGCTGTTTGTTTTTTCCAAAATGCTATGTAATTGTGTTTAAGCCAGAAAATAATTCTAAGATGTATTTGCGTAGAAGTCAAATTAATTAGATACTCCAAGTACTAAAACAACTTTAGCTTACTAAAACAGCTTTGGCATATAAATCGGTTCCTGCAGTCTCGCTGCTCAATCCTCTGTTGTTTAGAATTGAAATCACTTTGAGGATTGTTCACTAATGTGAAGATTGTCTGGAATTCAAAGTAAATTAAAAGTGAATTTTACATTTTAGGCCAAAATAGAAGAACTGGCCATTTTTACTCCATTTTTAATCAACTCTGAATTCCTGACAATTCTCATTTTGTTTTAGGCTGCAACATTTTACAGGGTCTGTAACCCTTATAGCTGCCATGGACCTATGCCGTAACACATCCTGCTTTCCTTAATCTTTGTGTACAATTAATGAAGACCAGTCATTTATGAAGTTCCAGAAAAATAATAATGGCTTTTTTTTTTTAATGCGGGTACAGTGTATATATGAAACAAACACAATTTTCATAAGGGTGTATCCATCAGAAAATAAACCAATCATAGACGTTCAGTGCAAAAAAGTATAATTTCACATATAACATTACGTATTACAGGAAATCTACTGCATGTCTAGCATGTCTTCTCTAAACTATGCAAAGGTTATCTTCTCCGTATCAGCTTGCCCTGTGAAATAAAAGGGAGTACAGATTGCAGCCAAGAGAGACAATTCTTGCTTTTAACCCCTGCAGACGTGGAAAGACAAAAAGGTTTTTTAACCCTTTATTTACCTGTATCTATGACAAGTCCTCTTCTCTCTGGTACTGCAGGTAAGAGTTATGCAAGGTATCTCCAGTTGTACCAATTACACCTGTGGGCCTTTATTCAGTGCTTCACCTCTAATGCCCCCCTTCCGACCAACAAACCACCGAGGAAGACCTGTCCAGGTATTTGTAGATACAGGATTAAATGTTCTTAAATCCACGTCTCAGAATGCAATACACCTATAGGTCAATGCATATATTTATAGCTCTGTATGTCTAGGGGAATATTTACTAAGCATTGCATAGGTAAAATAATTAATTCTCCATCATTTTGATAGCCACACCTTCTCTAACTGTGATTCACACAGGTTCCATGAAAAAACAAAGTTTAATTTTCAAAACCACCTTATAGCAAAGTGTGTTTACTTTACTTTCCTGCTATGATAATTTTACTTTAACCCCTTAAGGACACGTGACATGTGTGACATGTCATGATTCCCTTTTATTCCAGAAGCTAGGTCCTTAAGGGGTTAAACACACAAATTAAGTTTCTGCAGGCTCTAGCAAGCAATTGACAGAGCAGTAGATAAAAACTTCTGTATTAAACTACAATAAGATACGTTTACTAATTAGACCATTCTTTCAGGAAGTGTATAGGGAGGAAGGGTGAGTCATAACAGGGGAAAGTGATTTTGCCAGGGCTTTGTAATCAGAGTGATTTAACTTGTAAATTACAGAGAATGGAACAGAGAGACTGCAGTCTGCAGGTGCATGACTAATACACCAAAACCACTTCATCAATCTTCAGTTGTTTTGTTGCTTATAGTGTCCTTTAATCCCTTAAGGTCAGAGCCAATTGTACAAGTTCTGATCAAAACAAAACGCAAACAAAACGTGGGATTTGCGCTATATGCCTGTTCAACCATAATTCACCTCTTTCATATTAAGTACACCCACACTTATTATATATAATTTTGTTCAGGAGAAACAGGGCTTTCATTTCATATCACATATTTATATATGAAACATAATTTAGTATGAATAGAATCTAAAAAAGTGTGAGAAAGTAAGATATATTGTTATTTTTCATATTCTGCATGACATTTTAACCGTGAATGTCATAATGCTGTTGCATTTTACTGCAATAAAATACACATATTTGTGTTCAGAAATGTCTCACAAGTACAACAGTATCCCCCCCCCCCCCCCATGAAAAGATTTTATGGGTTTTTGAAAATTTACAGGGGTCAAACATAGGGCTTTCCCCTTTTCCATGATTGCACGTTAAAATTTGACAGATTGGTTTGCTGGGCCTATGTTGACTTTGAAACCGTATGGCAGCCCAGGGATGAAAATTAACCCCATCATGGCATACCATTTGCAAAAGTAGACAACAGAATGTATGAAAAATGGGCTAAGTACAATCTTTTTTAGTAGCCACTTAGTAACAAACCCTGGACAAAGTTAGTGTTCAAAAGTAGTTTTTTGTTTTTGCCTTTTTCATAAATCAACTACTTTTTCACAAATGATATCATCATCATACATTTTGATACCGGAGAAACTGACGGAAGCCAAGCACAGAGAGATGGACACAGGTTTCTTCAGGAAGGAAGAGATTCTTTATTCGGTTCACCGATCGGGACTCAGAGGGACTAATGTCACCAAAATACAGCAAGTTCTGAGCCCCGGACAATAGTGCAGGCTCCTTATATAGGCACATAACTCCTCCCATATTAAGCTCCACCCGCACATTCTCTTGACCAATCAATACAAATAAGGATTAACTTCCTGCTTGACCGCATGGCCTGTCCAGCACAATGGAGGAGGGGAATACTACATCCTGTATTCTTGCACATGCTCAGTACACTACTGATCGTATCTTGCCTCGTGCAACCAACTGATCGATACGTCAGCATATGCACGTACACATGCCACGTGGTAATCTCGGCCTACTAAATTTATTTTTACAGAGATTCCACCACATTCCCCCCTTTGATGCCTCTTGATATTTCACAATTACTTGAGGCATCACTTAACCTTGGTTTGCATACACCGCAAGTTACCATGAACCAGACCAGACTTATCTATGATGTGAATCTTCAACACTCATCTTCCTGCATTGGTTCTCCCTGATCTAGAGCCTTATATTTATAAATTGCCATTATCTGTGCAGCAGCCTTCCTCTCTGCTATATTTTCTATCAGTCTTTGCACAGACCTAACTACTAAGGGTATAAGACATGGCAGGACTAGACACAACATTAAAATCAGTAGGACTCCACCTACCAATGCCTTAAGCCCTCCAAACCACTCATACCAGCTACCAAACCAACTACTTGGATTGTACCCTTTCCATACCTGAGTAGGCACATTGGCTAGTTTAACCATATGGCTAGTAAGCTCAGCTATTGCTTGCCCTTCGTCATCTATTTGAAGACAGCAATTGCTCAGGTTAAACTTCCCACATACACCTCCCTCTACTGCCAAAAGGTAATCCAAGGCTAATCTATTTTGGTATACTGCTGTCCTCATCCTGGTATTGTGCTTCGCTAGAAGATTGAGCGCTTGTGATGTCTCATTAGTAATGATCTCAACCACTGCCTGTAATCTTATAATACGGTTGAGCATATAAATTGGGGTTCTATAACCAAAGGTACCATCCTCTGCTCACGTGGCTGGCCCATAGTAATCTATAATACGCTGGGGAGGCCATTCATCATCTTCCCAGGTGCCTATCTCTATGGGTCCCCTTTTCTTCCTATGATTCACATCATACACTTTAACACCTAAAGTCTCACCTGTTTCAATAGGTAACAAGAAGAAGGATGGTTTGAGCATACCCAACACACATGCCCCTTCCCAGTCCTGTGGCAACTCCGAATAGGCTTTCTTACCACAGATCCAGTACAAATTTGCTGGGGCTCTCCAATTAGATGTGATGGATAGATCAAACCACACATCCTTTAAATTGGCGTATCTTGCAAACGGGTTAGATGGTTCTGAGACATTTGAAGCCGATCACCAAGTTGTATTCTTTGTATCATCATCATAAGCTTTTTGCCCTAGACAAGTTAATTCTCCTACAGAAGTATTATACATCATTCCTTTCCTCGCTATGCAAACATAACCTATGATGGAGGTCTTTAATCTCCACTCGGATTTACCTCTAACACTCATATGATAATCGGCTTGTGAAGATATTAATTGGTCAACTGCCTCAGAACCGGACATTACCTCCTTTGCTTCCCAAGGCCATTGGTCTCCCATGTTAGTACCTCCACACACATAGCAGTTGGTAACATTAAGACTACCGGCAATACTTTCAGCTAAATCAATGAACAGGTTTTTAGCATTATGGGGGATCTTATTATCTATGCTCATCTCTTCATAAAAGGAATGGTATACTTGATGAGTTTGGGAGGATACCGTATCAGTCTCTATCCCTATAAACAATACTGTCCCAGGGTCTAAACCCATCCCATATATTTGGAACCCAAATAAATTACCATATTTATCTAAGAACTTGTCGGGGTTATTTATAAGTATATGGACTGGATTGCATTCCATAGACTTACAATATGGACTGGTAGGCAACTTAGTCACAATCATGTCCTTGTCTACTGTCTGTCCCCAAGTTGCCCACCCCACACAAGACCAATATGGGCAAAAGTTATAATCTCTATTTGGGCATCTAGGGCTCACATACTTATTTTTACTACTGGGACAAATATATTTATCGTTAGACCCATACGTTCTCTCCCATCTAAGATCCCCACATACATTCCACGGCTTTTTACCACTTGATATCGCTTTACACGCATCAAATAGCAGAACACCTGAAGAATATACGGATTCTAACACCGTTTTGTTAATTAGGGTCCCCTGAGGATCTCCATTCCTGAGAGTCAACCAAATCGTACGGGGTTGATACTCTGGACTGAAGCACTTAGGTTCTCCTACTCCTAAATGGCACACACTATATTCTATATTTAAGTATCTACATCTTGATACATCTCCTTTACACTCGTATTGCGAATGCCAAATTAGGGTCTGGGAAATATGGTTACCTGTTCTTGTAGTCTTAATGCATACCTCACAGCTAGGAGTGTCTGTACCTCTACCTTCCTGAATATAAAAATACACATATAAAAACATTATTAAAAACACATCTTTCGTCGTCATCCTCAGTCTTCGTCCGTGCGATGGCACCTCAGCTTCCAGGTCGTAAGGGCTGCAGGGAATGGAGTTCTGCTCGTCTTCACAGGGGTCCCTTCGAGACTTTTCCTGACTTATACACTCGTTGGTGAGCGGACAGGCTTTATTATGGCCTTCTCACTCACTTACCAAATCTCTGAAACAATAAAATTTGTAATCCACAAGGTTCCTCGTCACTCCGACTGAGTCGTGCGCTTTAACCGGATCTTGCAGGGATTCTCTGGATCTGCTGTAGCTTGCCAAGAATCGACTGCTGCTGGTTTAATCCTGGAGTGATGTATCCACGGAGTCACTTCGGCTACTTTTATCGCTGTAGGGGTAGACAAAAGAACAACATAAGGACCTCTCCACTTGGGCCCTAACGATACATTATTCCACTCTTTAATCCACACTTGGTCTCCTGGGTGGTACCTATGAACTGGGGGATAAATATTCACAGGTAATCTATCTTGTACCCATTTCTGTACCTCCTCCATAGTCTTACCCAACTCTACAACCTGCTGCCGGGTAATTCCTTCTCCCAACTGACTCAAATCCCCCCTTAAGTTACCAAGTACAGGAGGTGGTCGCCCATACATGATTTCAAAAGGAGAGAGGCCCATCCTTCTGGTAGGTGTACTGCGGATTCGCAATAGAGCTATGGGCAAGAGAACGTTCCACTTAAGTTGGATTTCCTGACACATTTTAGCCAACTGATTCTTAATAGTTCTATTCATTCTCTCTACCTTACCAGAACTCTGGGGTCTATATGCCGTATGAAGCCTCCACTTTATACCAAGCATATGAGTCAGTTCTTGTAGGCACTGATGAACAAAAGCTGGACCATTGTCCGATCCTATAGAGCAGGGTAGTCCATATCGGGGTATTATTTCTCGTAGCAGGAATCTCACAACTTCTCCTGCTTTCTCCGTACGAGTAGGACATGCTTCTACCCAGCCTGAATAGGTGCACACAACTACCAGTAGGTAGCGATGTCCACCAGATTTAGGCATTACTGTATAGTCAATTTGTAAATCGGAAATGGGGAGTCCCCCCATAAACTGGACTCCTGGTGGCTTTACTGGTCCTTGCCTTGCATTATTTTTAGCACACGTTACACATCTTTGTACAATGGCCTGAGTCAAGTTGGACAATCTTGGTATGTAGAAATGTTTTCTGAGAGATTCTTCTGTACTGTCTCTCCCAGAATGTGTCCCGTTGTGATAGTTTTGGACAATTTCTACCGCTAGTGATGCTGGAATGACTATTCTTCCATCTTCTAACTGATACCATCTGTTCTCCAAATACTTTCCAGGTTCAGTCTTTAACCACTCCTCTTCTTGAGCTGTATAAACTGGAGTCCATTGAGACAGTGGAGTTGGTATAAGAGCAGCTATATGCTCCACATATTCCTGTCTTCCCGATTCAGCGGCACGCTTAGCTGCACTATCTGCCATCCGATTTCCTTTGGTTACATCACTATCTCCTCTCAGATGCGCTCGACAATGTATAATACCGACTTCTTTCGGCTCTTAAACCTTCTTCTTTCACTCTTAAACCATCTTCTTTCACTCTTAAACCTTCAGCCAATTGTAACGCTCGTGTCAGTGCTATCAATTCTGCCTTTTGTGCTGATGTTCCTTTTGCCAGTGGTCGAGCTTCTATCACCTTGTCTATCGTTGTTACTGCATATCCTGCATAGCGGATCCCTTCTTTCACATAACTACTGCCGTCGGTGTAATATTGAACATCGGGGTTCTGGATGGGAAAATCACAAAGATCTGGTCTACTTGAAAATACTTCATCCATCACTTCCAAACAATCATGTTGACTTTCAGTAGGTTGTGGCAAAAGGGTAGCTGGATTTAAGGTATTTACAGTCTCTAAATGCACTCTTGGGTTTTCACACAACATTGCTTGATACTTGGTCATACGGCTGTTACTAAACCAATGATTTCCTTTGTAATCCAACAACGTCTGTACTGCATGTGGAACTCGTACATAAAGTTCTTGACCCAGAGTGAGTTTATCGGCTTCAGCTACTAGCAGGGCGGCTGCAGCTACGGCTCTTAGACAAGGTGGAAGTCCGCTGGCCACTGCATCCAGTTGCTTAGACATGTAGGCAACAGGTCTTTGCCATGATCCCAAGTAC
This sequence comes from Pelobates fuscus, assembly GCF_036172605.1. Lineage (NCBI taxonomy): Eukaryota > Metazoa > Chordata > Amphibia > Anura > Pelobatidae > Pelobates > Pelobates fuscus. Next base: position 479,693,921 of record NC_086317.1, read on the forward strand.
TGTGTCAATACTCCCACAGCCATTCTTCTTTGCTCATGTACATACAGGTAGAATGGTCGTGTGTGATCAGGTAGACCTAATGCTGGGGCACTCATCAAAGCCTTCTTCACATCTTCAAATGCCATTTGCTGTTCTTGAGTCCATAAGAAGGGGTCGTGCTCTGTACCTTTAATAGCTGCATACAGAGGTTTTGCCAGTATCGCGTAGCTGGGAATCCATATCCTACAGAAGCCTGCTGCCCCCAAGAATGCTCGCACTTGTCTTCTATTCTTGGGTATCGGTATTTGGCACACAGCTTCTTTTCTCTCTGGCCCCATAATTCTTTGACCTTCAGAGATATGGAATCCCAGATATTTGACAGTTGGCAAACACAACTGAGCCTTCTTTCTAGACACCTTGTATCCTGCCTTCCAGAGAATGTGTAGTAGATCATGCGTTGCTTGCTGACATATTTCCTTTGTAACCGCTGCTATCAACAAGTCATCTACATATTGTAACAATACACACTAACCTGGGATGGACTCGAAATCCAGTAGATCTTGACTTAGAACTGACCCAAATAGGGTAGGTGAATTTTTAAACCCTTGAGGCAGTCTTGTCCAAGTCATTTGGCGTTTTGAGCCCGTCACATCGTTTTCCCATTGGAAAGCGAAGATACATTGGCTTTCTGCGGCAATTCGGAGGCAAAAGAAGGCATCTTTGAGGTCTAAGACTGTAAAATAAGTAGCCCCGCCCGGAATTAAAGCAAGCAGGTTATATGGATTGGGCACAACTGGATGTATACTAACAACCGCATCATTGACTGCTCTCAAGTCCTGCACAGGTCGATACTCATCTGTACCGGGCTTTCGAACAGGCAGCAATGGGGTGTTCCAGGGGGAAGTACAGAATTTTAGGATACCATACCGTATGAACTTATCCAGATAAGATTGGATGTTCTTCTTAGCCTTCTGCGGGATGTGATATTGTCTTAGGCTCACTGGATAAACCCCAAGTTTTAGTTCGATTTTAATAGGTGGAATATTGCGGGCCAGTCCTGGTGGGTTGTTCTCTGCCCAAACTCCTGGTATGTTGAATAAGGATTCATCACTCCTAGGGTTTTGGCTAGTCAACGCTGTATAAAGTCGCCACTCTTCTTCCTTTGGTACGGATAATGTCATAATACCTGAAGGTCCATTAAACTTTAAGGATGTTGTTCCATTTGGTAGGAACGTAATCTGCGCTTGTAATTTGGATAGCATATCACGTCCCAGCAATTGGACTGGACATTCAGGCATGTAAAGGAATTGATGTTTTACTACGTGGCCTCCCAATGTACAGAGTCGACTTTTAAGAACCGGTTTTTCAGCACTTCTTCCAGTTGCTCCTATTACAGTAATAGTTCTTCCAGATGGAGGAGCAACTAGGTTAGTCACCACCGAATGTTCAGCACCAGTGTCGATCATGAACGCACTCCTTTTTCCCCCTATTGATACATCGACCATAGGCTCCGCTCGACCAAGGGGGATGGAGCCCGGTCGGTATCAATAGTCCTCCATGACCGTGTCAGCCAATCCTACAAAGTCCCTACCTTCTCTATCGCGGGACCTTTGCGCTGCTGGATAGTACCTATCTTCCCTTACACTTCCTCTGTTCCCATTACTTCCTCTATTACCATTGCTCCCTCCGGGGCCTCCTCTACCTCTCGCTCTGCCTCTAAAGTTTCCATAACCTGCCCTATGTCTGTCTCTCTCATACTGTTCCCTTCGAGGACACTCACTTCTCCAATGCCCTTCTTCCCTACAGTATGCGCACTGATTTCTACTCAGGGGTTCCTCATTCCACTTACTATCACCTCTATCTGGGCCCCGTCTATCTATGCCTGCGATCGCTACCGCTAGCATATGTGCCTTTCTACGCATCTTGCGCTCTTCCTCTTTCTTTGTCTCTGTTTCCCTGTTCATGTACACTTTATTCGCTACCTCCATTAGTTGGGTGATAGACATACCTGCAAACCCTTCTAACTTTTGTAGCTTGCGCTTAATATCTCCGTAAGCCTGGCTGACAAAGGCGGAGTTTACCATTCGGGAATTATCAGCGTCTTCCGGATTAAAGGGGGTATACAAGCGGTATGCCTCCAATAATCGGTCATAAAAGAAACTGGGTGCTTCATCACTTTTCTGAATCACCTCAACTGTCTTCGACATATTAATGGCTTTCTTCCCTCCGGCTTTCATGCCAGCAATTATAGCGTCTCTATAGGCTTTTAGCTGAACCATATCTGCACCATTAACATTCCAATCGGGATCAGTGTTAGGATAATGTGTTGCGGCCCATGCTGCTGGATTGGCTTGATTTAAAGCACGGGCTTCATCCTCTTGCGCTTTAATGGCCGCTTGGTTAATCCTAGTCCTTTCCTCATTATTGAACAATGTCATTAATAACTGCTGGCAATCAGCCCATGTCGGATTATGTGTCTGAACTATCGAGGTGAACAGATCGGTCATAGCTTGTGGTTTCTCAGTGTACGAGGAGTTGTGGGTCTTCCAATTCAAGAGATCGGTAGTCGTGAACGGGACATATACGAAGACTGGGTCAGCATATGCCATTTGACCTGCGGCATCGAGATAGGCTGACCCAGGATTCAGACGAAGAGGCATCTGGTAATGTTTGAGTTGTTGGGTACCGGTCAGTTGTCGGGTTAGTATAGGGCTACGTGGAGGGGCGTCAGTTAGAGGTTCCAGTCGGGGGGTAATAAAGCATGAGGATGTGGGAGCTTGATTTTGGGATAAGTTGGTGAATAGAACACTCCGAGCCGAGCTAGAAGAAGCTTGACCGGAAGTTTGAAGTGGCGCCAAATCAGGATATTCAGATCTAACGGGGGTTGGTTCTGGTTCCGGAAGGGGAGGTTTAATACGGGGGGGGTGGATTCTGCACTGGAGGAGGAAGCGGAAGTGGATGAGGGCAATGGGGGAAGGGGTGTAGAACTTCCTGCACTCGTACCATTTCCTCCTAAAGGGAAGTAAGGGGGCGGCAAAGGGATCTCGGACTCAGGGGGCGTGTCCAAAATGGGCCTAACCATAGTCCTAGTGGACAAACAAGTCCTGGCCACCATGAGGCGACATTGCTCCTCGTGGCATATCCGAATCCATCTTGGCGAGTCGTTTACGGCCTGTCTCCAACAATCAATATATGGAAACTGTCCGTAAAGTTCAGGCCTACCTGATACAGCCATGTGTACACGCTGTACCAGAGTTGGATCCAAACTACCACGTGGCGGCCATGCCGCAACCAAAGTAGGCCACTCCCTAGTGCACAAAGTGACCAAACGTACAGGAGACATTTTAACCCCCAAATCACATGTTTTAAATCCCTTTTTAAAATTCTTTACCATACAACCTAAGGGATCCAAAATCGTTGACTCCGACGCGCCCATACTTATCAATGGAACGTCGTTGACAACGAATACTATGCACACGTTCTATTCAACAGTCACACCCGTTTCCTTCGGCAACAGCACCACGTGGTACGGTTACCAAGTGAAACGTACACAATAACACAATAAACACTCAGGGAATTCCCGTACACACACAGCTGTTACACCAGTCACTAAATAATCAATATTATGCCCTTTGGCGAAACTATACAGTCACCCACGCTATAATTCTCTATATATGAATTACCCGTCTATAACACACCCCAGTAACATCGTCTTTTACAAATAGCGGTTACAGTACGGTTAGCATAGGTCAAAGCACAATTTAAGGTCACAATACAATTATTAGTGGTTATGGTGTTAAACATGCAATAGACGACAATGATTAGTACTTATATACAGTGTCAGTAAATATACAGGGTTATGGTACCGTGCAATATGATACAGTAACACACTATTAACACTCTCGCTAGACGGCTGAGCTCACGCTATCTAACAAGATATACACTTTACTAACAATCTTTAACACATATACAATCCCAACTAAACTATTGGCCAGTACCTTGAATGGACTACCTAAAACTATCTACATCCGTTTTGGTTAGCCACACTGCCCAAGCACCACATATAGCGAACTAGAGGGCGGAATTTACAACAGAACCCTCTTAGTCTATTTACTCTATCAAAAATCTAGTGGGTTCCAAATTCACACGCCTTCCCACTTAGCCAAGATAGGTTGAGATCTAGCGGACCGAATTTACACAGACGCCGCTTAGTCTCCCGGTCCCTCCGACCTAGCGAACAAAATATACACCCTAGAACGCTAGTCTAGACAAGACACCGGTGTCCGGCTAGGGCTATTTACACAGAACCCCGCCTGACTCCAAACCAAATCAAACGGTCTTACTAAAGAGCGTTCGATTGAGCGGTGCGCCTTCGCTCCTTCCCTCCGACAGAGGGGGCAGATTCCATACACAGATTTAAACCCCTTTTGGGCCTACCGCACAATCGGTATACCCCTAGTGGGTCCGCCGTCTAAAACAGCGGTCGTCTTACCTCCTCGTTCCTGAACCTGAGTTCACACTCATCGACGGGGACACCCCAGCACTTCTTACATAGAGGCCGATGATCTCCTGGACAACAGACCAGTGGCGCCGAGACGAAGGGAGGTCCACGCAGAAGTTCAGGGGTGCAGCCGTAGAGAACGTGGGCAAAGATAGACCGTCTCACGCCTCTGCCTCTCAGCTACCGTTGAACGATGAGCTTCCCGGCCAATGCACCAAATGATACCGGAGAAACTGACGGAAGCCAAGCACAGAGAGATGGACACAGGTTTCTTCAGGAAGGAAGAGATTCTTTATTCGGTTCACCGATCGGGACTCAGAGGGACTAATGTCACCAAAATACAGCAAGTTCTGAGCCCCGGACAATAGTGCAGGCTCCTTATATAGGCACATAACTCCTCCCATATTAAGCTCCACCCGCACATTCTCTTGACCAATCAATACAAATAAGGATTAACTTCCTGCTTGACCGCATGGCCTGTCCAGCACAATGGAGGAGGGGAATACTACATCCTGTATTCTTGCACATGCTCAGTACACTACTGATCGTATCTTGCCTCGTGCAACCAACTGATCGATACGTCAGCATATGCACGTACACATGCCACGTGGTAATCTCGGGCTGCTAAATTTATTTTTACCGAGATTCCACCACAATTTTACTACTCTAAAACACTCAAATTTGTAAGCAAAAAACAAGGTGCAGGAGGGTGCTGAGAGCGGACAACAGCTCAGTTAGAATACCCTCATATTTGTATTTAGTGGTGTCTCACAAGTACAACAGTACACCCTTTGGCCATATTTTTATGGTGTTTTGGAAAGTTACAGGGTCAAATATAAGGCTTGTCCATTGCAGTTTTTTTTTTTTTTGAATTCTTTATTTTTGAAGCACATTGTCAGTTACATTGTGTGGTTATGGCATTTAACAGGTTACATGAGTTAATGCAAAGACATAATGGTATAGATGGTATGTTGCGCTTTTTTTTGTTTATGCAAAGGAAACAAACAAGCTTATCAGAGAAGTTGTCATGTCATCTAAACAGGAGTTATGCAAGATAAGGTAGCATTGACATAAGTTAGCATGTTAGATTAGCATAATAGTTTTAACTGAGGATACATATCATGGCTAGTCAGACATGGCGCTGTGAGTCAGTGTCGATTTAGCTTGACATGCTAGTATTCATATGTGACTGACCCGCCAGGCAATATAGGACCGACTTAGATAATTATAGTTACTCGCTAGTGTACATTAGCGTGATTCAGTTTAACCACCTAGGGACATTGGAGCACTGGGCTTGCCAGGTTTGATATACATGCAGGCTCATGAGGGTTACGTGCTGTCAATGGGGAGCTGCAGAATTAGATTGACTGTACTAAACACAAAATGGAATTAAGGATGAAATTATGCAATAAAGAATATACAGTAGTCTGATGTAAACTTGGGCAAATGTGGTAAGCAGCCGCTTGGTCTTTCCTGTAGCTGTGCTGGATCAGCCGATTCAGCCGGTGTCGTAGCTGGGATCAGGTCTCGTGGAGCTCACACTGATTACTTGAGTGCTTGATTTCCTGACTGCTAGGAATATGTCCGATCCTGCGTGTCTGCTGGCACCATCCCCAGGCAGAGAGCTGAACCTGCGCCTCATGTTCGTTGTCTCCATAAGGATAGGCAGGGTCAGAGTTCTGATAATGTCCCCACAGACCCGCCGGCGCTCGTGGGAGGTGATGGTGGAGTAAGAGTGCTCTCGGTAGTGAGTCAGATTGACTCTCAGTGTGCGTGGTGAGTGTTCACCCTTGAGAGATATCCGGTGGTCGGGGTGGATGAGGTGAGTACTCCGTTTGTCTTTGGGCTGCTGCCAGCGTGCGGTGTTCAGATCGGCACCGGTTTCCCGGAGGTGGATAGCTGTTGCTTCGGTGCAACAACCTCTGCTCTCCAGCATGTTGTAGACGCGGCGGCCATTTTGGTTTTTCCATGCGGGCCCAGGCCGGTCTCTCCACTGCTTAGATGTTGTGGGTGAGCACTGCATCCCTGGTGGGGGCCGGGATAACCCCCATCGGCCCACGAGGGGGAGAACGGGGCCTTCAATAGGAGTGAGAGAGGTCCCGCCGGACTAAGCAATGGAGATTGGCCGTTTCTCCTACAAGAGCCTCACAGCAGTCCGCAATCCCATCAGCCCATCGGTCAGTGCCGTCGGCAGGACGGGAGCTGACATGTGCCCTGAAGGTTGCTGCTCGGGTTCCCCTTTGCCTTTTGGCATCCCCTGGAGATTTTTCAGATGAGTAGGGGTAGTTTTGGGCTGATTATTGGGGATTCATTGGGGAGCTGAAGTGCTCCACGTCCATCCATCTTGGCGGACAGGCCCCGCCCCCCCCCCGTCCATTGCAGTTTTTACACATTGAAATTTGCCAAATGTTTGAGGACATATAGCAGCCAGAGAATAAGAATTGCCCCCATCAAGGCATATCATTTGAAAAAAGTAGAAAACCAAGGGAATTTAAAATTGGGTATGTCCAGTCTTTTTAGTAGTCACAAACGCAGGTCAAAGTTAGCATTCATATTTGTTGTTTGCATTTTTCACACAATAACTGCACTTTCACTGATGGTATCAACATCTTGATACATTTTATGGTTTTAAAACACTCATAGAAAGTCTTTAGGGTCTAGAGAAACATAGAATGTGATGGCAGATCACCCATCTAGTCTGCCCAATTTTCTAAATACTTTCATTAGTCCCTGGCCTCATCTTATAGTTAGGATAGCCTTATGCCTATCCCACGCATGCTTAAACTCCTTTACTGTGTTAACCTCTACCACTTCAGCTGGAAGGCTATTCCATGCAGTAAAGTAATACTTCCTGATATTATTTTTAAACCTTTGCCCCTCTAATTTAAGACTATGTCCTCTTGTTGTTTTTTTTCTTTTAAATATAGTCTCCTTCTTTACTGTGTTGATTCTTTTTATGTATTTAAATGTTTCTATCATATCCCCCATGTCTCGTTTTTCCTCCAAGCTATACATGTTAAGTTCCTTTAACCTTTCCTTGTAAGTTATATCCTGCAATCCATGAACCAGTTTAGTAGCCCTTCTCTAAATATATATATATATATATATATATATATATATATATATATATACAAAAATATCCTCTAACCTAAGAAAAAACAGATACAAGTGAAAACAGGTAGGGTTAGGAAACCGCGGTTTCCTAACCCTACCTGTTCACACTATTTCCGCCACAAGGTTGGGAATCCTTGTGCTGGTTACTGCTGCCCAATACTATTAGTATACCTACTACTATAGTGAGCGCCTTATCCTTCTGTTTAGATACAAGTGAAAGCAGCAGTCCTAATAATGAACCTAAAGATTTAATGAATTGTGTGTGCAAATCGCCATTTTACTTACCTTCAACTCGTGGGAACGCTTACCTGGTCCAACTCGTGCCCACGAACGACCCTGGTCATCCGTTTCACTGTCTTCCAACTCTCCAGAACCTTGACAGGACTCCCATATCTGCTCAAGTCACTTTGTTGACTGAATCATAAAAAAAAGTGAGTCGAGACACCTATCGCAACTCAGTCACGGGCGCTCAGTGTCATTTAATCTCCTTTCGCATACATCTTTTTTTTTTTTCTGTTTTCTCACGGCTATGCAAACAATTAGGCTATAGTACGGTCATTCGGCTATTTCCACCCTGTTCATATCCCACTGAGGTTTAGCGGACTTTCGGGAGCATGCCCACGAATGCACTTGTTCGGCTCAAACGTACAAACACCAAGTTGTTATATTTCTCAAACTATTGTTTCGTACAGTTTGCGTTAATCCCGTAACACTCGGTTATATACGAAAGCCCACCACAAGGGTCGTTCGTATGTTTATAACCGAACGCCGTATTTTAGTAGTAGGTTTCACACAATTTCATACTAATTGTTTTACTTCACTGTTTCAGTTAAATACTGTATGTTTTAAATGTCGGCCTCTAGTGGTCTGTTTTGATATTGCACAGGAGTTTAATTGAAGTCAGGTAATTACTGCATGTTTAATGTCGACCAGTAGTGGTCAATTTTGATATTGCACGGGCTATATTTGAAGTTTGATATTTTAAAGTGATTAGTTCAGGTCAAACAAGCGCTTGCTTGTTAATTATTTTTTCACGCCTTATCAGTATATTCTGACGTTAGGCATGTTTCTCTTTTTAGGGGACTCAATTGTGTTATTCAGGTTAATTGACAGTTCTTATTGTTCAAACCATAGGGAGGTTATCTACCTTCTAACTTAAGTTACATAAAGGCCATTGATCTTTTGGGCACAACTCTAAAGTTTTGCTCTCCAGAAGCAATTAAGTGGGTTTATACGTGTATATATTATATTCATATCATACAGATCGAATGCAGTATTACAGGTATTATATCTGTTTCAGATGCACAGAGCACTCTGCATTGGAGCTCCATCACTGCTACTATTCACAATTCACTGGGCGTTTGGTTAGTGGTTACAGTTATTGGCCCTCATTAGTTTGTCTAGTCCTTAATGTTTATTTTCTACACGTAATCTTATGGAATGTTTATAAATTCTTTGTTTCGGTTAATACTGAGTGTTAAATATCGGCCTATATTGGTCAGTATTGATATTGCACCTGCCAATATTTTAAGTTAGTCTTATGTTTTGTTGAAGGTAGTATTTAATTTAGGTAAAGCAAACGCATTGGTTGTTCATCATTTTCCATGCTTTGTCAGTAGATGCTGACGATACACTGGTTCGCTTAAATAAACAGTATTTGGTTTTCACTCAACTAAGTCTCTAAATGTTCACCCGGTGCATTTCTATACTTATGTCACTAAGGCTCGATTCCTTAACCTATGTCCAACATCAGCACTGTATAACCTGCACCTATGCTGTTACTATTCCATTTCTAACGTATGACTACGATTTCTTGTATCTGTTTCTATATTCAAGGGAGACCGGGTATTTGACACTTAACTGGGGATTAGATGTTATGACTAGCTCTGTATAGTAAGTTACCTTAATTAATGCCTTGGTGTATAATCATTTAACTAAGTTTAGAATACTTATCCTAATTCACCTGTTATGGTGGCTTCCTTCACTGCTTGCCTCAATTCTACTCAAGTGTATAGTATACTCTTTTGACTATATTACCACGTTTATGTCTTAAGTCTGTTGTTCTACTCTCGAAGATGACCCAGGCAGGGCCACGCACATACTTCTCACATAATTCATTATATCTTTAGGTTCATTATTAGGACTGCTGCTTTCACTTGTATCTGTTTTTTATTCTCTAAGGGTCACAGGTAAGAGGATATTTGTATTAAGGGAATTAGTGATAACATGGCTATTACATGTTACGAAGTACTCAGCATTTTAAGGGCAACATTATTCATCATACCCCTTGTAACGGCTACCCAGAGTGGAGAGAGGTATCTGCCGTTGGAGACGTCCTTTCCTGGGCCAGGTGCTTGGTTGAGGTGAAGAGGCAAAGTCCCATCAGCTAAGTCCCATCCCATCCCTGGAGGAGTAGAGAGGCAGAGCTCTGAGAAGAGCTAGTGATATATAGCAGGTTCCCTTTCAATAACAAGACACAGCTACGTTTTGAAGGGTGAAGTAGAACTCAGCTTTAATGGCAAATGCTCTCCTTTTATGCAATGCTCCCATGCAAGGGAGACATCCACAAGCAATTATACAGTAACCAATAAAACACAAGGTACATCCCACACATCTCCTCCCCTTAGATAAGCATTAACATAATTATTAAACACACATTTTTCCCCAAGTTTCTGGATGTACCCCAAATATCTGGTATAACTTGGTATCCTCTGATAGCCCTACTCTGGGTGAGCAACATATTTAAAAATCACCCAGATCGGGCCAGGAGTTCGGGTGTTATGAGGGTTTAAAGTTTTGACCGACCGCACAGGTAAAGTATCCGAAAATAGTTCCATAAGTTTTGGCCTTGCGGTAAGTCTCTGTTTGTGCGCTAAACGTCCCGAACTGCTTGCCATCCATGGGTCTGCTGGAGTTTGTATGAATCCCCATACTTAACTTAGTCTTTCTACCGAATGGCGGGACGTTCGGTAGTTGCAGCACGAATTTCTGGAAGTCTGGAGGTCTCAGCGGTGTTTGCTTGGTCGAGTGTCCAATTTTAGTTCCAGACACTCGACGGCAAAACACCACTATTCGGGTGTTTAAGATGGCCGCCGCCACGTGTAAAACTCCAGAAATGGCGGCCACCCAGGGACTTGAACAAAGCGTTTGCGGTTTTCAATTAGTCGCACAGGGAGGTAAATTGAAGTACAATTAAGCATCAGGGTGGTCCGGTGTTCGGTATTTAATTGGGTATTTTGGACAGTTCGTATTATAGTCTATGGCAATCGGTTGTAGAGTGGTTTTAAACGAATGAACAGTTCACATAAAGTACAGATCCCGCGAATGAGTCCAGAGGAGATCTGTTACACCCCTTATACTACATTCATTAGGTAGGTTTTATAGATTATTCAGTTGGATCCATGAGTTTGCCTTACATCTCACTCAAGTATGTTACATCATCGTATCTTTAGGTGCTATGTATCTACGATTTACTGCACAACCTCCTACTTATGGCTGAACGTTACATTGCTACATATCCTGTTAGGCAGAACAGAATGTCTACTTTTACATAACATACCACAATTCCTACTATATCTCGCTAACCCTGTAGATCTGCGCCAATCCACCGCATTTCTGACTACTTGTTCTCACATATGTCAAATTACACATACTCATTCAAAATCTTACCCTGCCTCCCTTAGTTAGTTTCATTACTGGCTGGCAGGGCACCAGGAGCCCGATAGCTTACACTTTCTCAGGCCTCTATGCCTTACGTTAGTAGTCCCGCGAGGCCAATATCCATCCTCATACTCTGAGGTATTACACCCATCGGCCCAACTCATAGTTAGTCAGCTCGCATGGTGGCATAGAGAGAGCCTCGCCTGTCACGCCCATTCTAGCTTATGCTTTAAAAGTCACAGAGAGGCCAACACCCGCCACAAGTTTGGTGGCCACGTATCCCCTCGCGCCAACGCATAGATAGAGCCTCTGAAGCCGCTTGGCATCTGGCAGGGCCTCACCCGTCACCAACTTGTTTAATGGTTTCACCACTTGGCAATAGCTAGTATACCAGTATGTCGTAAGGGTACACACAACTACTTCATGCTGTTTAACACATCTCTGCGACAGGAAGGTGGAGGGTCCTGTCCCTGCCCTGCACTCCTACTAGGTCTGATACATCGCACAAGGGACACGGCTAGTCCTACTTCTATTAGATCCTGGACTATACCTCGCATCACAGCAGGGCTTTTGAATGGCACATAAGGTACCAGCACAGCTATATAAACCAATTATCAAACCACATACATATTTTTGTCATATATAGGTACCACTAACCAGGCTTTTAGTAGGGAAATGACGGCTTAGTATTAGAACTATGTCTAGTATTGGAATCCTACCCTGTTGTATAATTATATGAAGCAGATTTAATTACATCGGACGTAACTATGTGGAGCCTGTAGAATTAAATGCATGGATGGTACTATTAGGTACTAGTAAGTACCTTCTGTCCAATTATACTGGATTAGAACATCATGTGATGAACTATATTAGTTACACACAGTAGATCTGGTTATCAGTAACAGGTATAGGTCCATATTTGCAAATATCTGTCAGGTAGACTCAGTTAGCTGGTTAGATACAGTAGGAATATATATTTATGTTGGCCTATGTAATTGGATTGCAGGTATTTTAAGACCTCACTCCGTTCTCCTTTATGTATTTTACATAAATTTAAACTCTTTTACAAAGGGCTGTCTCCTTACGACCCTTGCCGTGTCCTCCATATGCATCTGAGCATACGTTACATAACTCAATATTCAGTGCAAGTTTCGGTACGTTCAAGATATCCAACGGGATATTGACTATCTGTCTACATTACAAGTAAATTAGGATCCAGATTACATGCAATCCACGCAGATAGATGGGATATATCTTATTATGATAATATTTAGGTTGAACCACTTCCCTCCTCGTACATAGAAGCGGTTCATTCAGGATGATTTTCTCTACTAGTACAATTCAGCTTCTCATCTAAACATAGCATCACTGCATGCCTCCTTTAGCTTACGGTATTAGGCCCTTATTGTTTTCTATACTGTCATTCAGTATAACAGTAGTGATGTACCGAACTGTCCGCCGGCGAACAGTTCCTGGCGAAATTAGCGTGTTTGCGTTCGCCACGGTGGGGGGACACATGCGCAGTTCGATCCGCCCCCTATTCGTCATCATTGGGCAAACTTTGACCCTGTGCCTCTCGGTCAGCAGACACATTCCAGCCAATCAGCAGCACTCCCTCCCTTCCACACCCTCCAACCTCCCTCCCAGCATCCATTTTCGATTCATTCGGAAGATGCATGCTTAGTGAGAGGAGGGAAAGTTTAGCTGCTGCTGATTAGATAGGGAAATTGATAGCTAGGCTAGGGTATTCAGTGTCCACTACAATCCTGAAGGACTCATCTGATCTCTGCTGTAAGGACAGCACCCCAAAAAGCCCTTTTTAGGGCTATAACATCAGGCTGCTTTTTTTTTTTTCCTGTGTAATGTAATTGCAGGTGCCTGCCTGCCAGCTTCTGTGTGAGGTTCACATTGGATACTGTGCCTATTTGCCCAGTGCCACCACTCATATCTGTTTTAACAATAGGTTAAGCTTTACATTTAAAATAAATATTTTTTTTTCACTGTAATAGAAGAGCAGTTGACTGCCTGCCAGCTTCTGTGTGACGTTGGATGCCTTGCCCATTTGCACAGTCAGTGCCACCACTCATATCTGTTTTAACAAATGGTTAAGCTTTAGATTTAAAATAAATATTTTTTTTTCACTGTAATAGAAGAGCAGTTGCCTGCCTGTCAGCTTCTGTGTCAGGTTGGATGCCTTGCCCATTTGCACAGTCAGTGCCACCACTCATATCTGTTTTAACAATTGGTTAAGCTTTAGATTTTAAATAAATCATTTTTTTCACTGTAATAGAAGAGCAGTTGCCTGCCTGCCAGCTTCTGTGTGAGGTTCACATTGGATACTGTGCCCACTAGCCAAGTGCCACCACTCATATCTGTTTTAACAATTGGTTAAGCTTTAGATTTAAAATAAATATTTTTTTTCACTGTAATAGAAGAGCAGTTGCCTGCCTGCCAGCTTCTGTGTCAGGTTGGATGCCTTGCCCATTAGCACAGTCAGTGCCACCACTCATATCTGTTTTAACAATAGCTTAAGCTTTAGATTTTAAATAAATCATTTTTTTCCACTGTAATAGAAGATCAGTTAGTTGTACTTCAGCGTGTGCTCTGCAGACCTGTGCCAGCGTGCTTTGACAGTTGCCAATCATATCTGGTGTCTCTTTAGCGTGCTTTTACAAAGAAAACAGGTTTCCAGTGTAAGCTAATAGCAAACAGTCAGTGTCCTTCAAGCGGCTCTGTCAGGCCTTCCTTCAGCGTGTGCCCTGCACAACCCTGCCAGCGTGCATTGACAGTTGCCACTCATATCTTGTGTCTCTATAGCGTGCTTTTACAACCAAAATTTTGTTTCCACTCTAATAGAAGAGCAGTTGCCTGCCTGCCAGCTTCTGTGTGAGGTTCACATTGGATACTGTGCCCACTAGCCCAGTGCCACCACTCATATCTGTTTTAACAATTGGTTAAGCTTTAGATTTAAAATAAATATTTTTTTTTCACTGTAATAGAAGAGCAGTTAGTTGTCTGCAAGCGTCTGTGTTTCAGGCCTACTTCAGCGTGTGCTCTGCAGACCTGTGCCAGCGTGCTTTGACAGTTGCCACTCATATCTTGTGTCTCTATAGCGTGCTTTTACAACCAAATTTTTGTTTCCACTGTAATAGAAGAGCAGTTGCCTGCCTGCCAGCTTCTGTGTGAGGTTCACATTGGATACTGTGCCCACTAGCCCAGAGCCACCACTAATATCTGTTTTAACAATTGGTTAAGCTTTAGATTTAAAATAAATGTTTTTTTTTCACTGTAATAGAAGAGCAGTTAGTTGTCTGCAAGCGTCTGTGTTTCAGGCCTACTTCAGCGTGTGCTCTGCAGACCTGTGCCAGCATGCTTTGACAGTTGCCACTCATATCTTGTGTCTCTATAGCGTGCTTTTACAACCAAAATTTTGTTTCCACTGTAATAGAAGAGCAGTTGCCTGCCTGCCAGCTTCTGTGTGAGGTTCACATTGGATACTGTGCCCACTAGCCCAGTGCCACCACTCATATCTGTTTTAACAATTGGTTAAGCTTTAGATTTAAAATAAATATTTTTTTTCACTGTAATAGAAGAGCAGTTAGTTGTCTGCAAGCGTCTGTGTTTCAGGCCTACTTCAGCGTGTGCTCTGCAGACCTGTGCCAGCGTGCTTTGACAGTTGCCACTCATATCTTGTGTCTCTATAGCGTGCTTTTACAACCAAAATTTTGTTTCCACTGTAATAGAAGAGCAGTTGCCTGCCTGCCAGCTTCTGTGTGAGGTTCACATTGGATACTGTGCCCACTAGCCCAGTGCCACCACTCATATCTGTTTTAACAATTGGTTAAGCTTTAGATTTAAAATAAATATTTTTTTTCACTGTAATAGAAGAGCAGTTAGTTGTCTGCAAGCGTCTGTGTTTCAGGCCTACTTCAGCGTGTGCTCTGCAGACCTGTGCCAGCGTGCTTTGACAGTTGCCACTCATATCTTGTGTCTCTATAGCGTGCTTTTACAACCAAATTTTTTTTCCACTGTAATAGAAGAGCAGTTGCCTGCCTGCCAGCTTCTGTGTGAGGTTCACATTGGATACTGTGCCCACTAGCCCAGTGCCACCACTCATATCTGTTTTAACAATTGGTTAAGCTTTAGATTTAAAATAAATATTTTTTTTTCACTGTAATAGAAGAGCAGTTAGTTGTCTGCAAGCGTCTGTGTTTCAGGCCTACTTCAGCGTGTGCTCTGCAGACCTGTGCCAGCGTGCTTTGACAGTTGCCACTCATATCTTGTGTCTCTATAGCGTGCTTTTACAACCAAATTTTTTTTCCACTGTAATAGAAGAGCAGTTGCCTGCCTGCCAGCTTCTGTGTGAGGTTCACATTGGATACTGTGCCCACTAGCCCAGTGCCACCACTCATATCTGTTTTAACAATTGGTTAAGCTTTAGATTTAAAATAAATATTTTTTTTTCACTGTAATAGAAGAGCAGTTAGTTGTCTGCAAGCGTCTGTGTTTCAGGCCTACTTCAGCGTGTGCTCTGCAGACCTGTGCCAGCGTGCTTTGACAGTTGCCACTCATATCTTGTGTCTCTATAGCGTGCTTTTACAACCAAAATTTTGTTTCCACTGTAATAGAAGAGCAGTTGCCTGCCTGCCAGCTTCTGTGTGAGGTTCACATTGGATACTGTGCCCACTAGCCCAGTGCCACAACTCATATCTGTTTTAACAATTGGTTAAGCTTTAGATTTAAAATAAATATTTTTTTTTCACTGTAATAGAAGAGCAGTTAGTTGTCTGCAAGCGTCTGTGTTTCAGGCCTACTTCAGCGTGTGCTCTGCAGACCTGTGCCAGCGTGCTTTGACAGTTGCCACTCATATCTTGTGTCTCTATAGCGTGCTTTTACAACCAAAATTTTGTTTCCACTGTAATAGAAGAGCAGTTGCCTGCCTGCCAGCTTCTGTGTGAGGTTCACATTGGATACTGTGCCCACTAGCCCAGTGCCACCACTCATATCTGTTTTAACAATTGGTTAAGCTTTAGATTTAAAATAAATATTTTTTTTTCACTGTAATAGAAGAGCAGTTAGTTGTCTGCAAGCGTCTGTGTTTCAGGCCTACTTCAGCGTGTGCTCTGCAGACCTGTGCCAGCGTGCTTTGACAGTTGCCACTCATATCTTGTGTCTCTATAGCGTGCTTTTACAACCAAAATTTTGTTTCCACTGTAATAGAAGAGCAGTTGCCTGCCTGCCAGCTTCTGTGTGAGGTTCACATTGGATACTGTGCCCACTAGCCCAGTGCCACCACTCATATCTGTTTTAACAATTGGTTAAGCTTTAGATTTAAAATAAATATTTTTTTTCACTGTAATAGAAGAGCAGTTAGTTGTCTGCAAGCGTCTGTGTTTCAGGCCTACTTCAGCGTGTGCTCTGCAGACCTGTGCCAGCGTGCTTTGACAGTTGCCACTCATATCTTGTGTCTCTATAGCGTGCTTTTACAACCAAAATTTTGTTTCCACTGTAATAGAAGAGCAGTTGCCTGCCTGCCAGCTTCTGTGTAAGGTTCACATTGGATACTGTGCCCACTAGCCCAGTGCCACCACTCATATCTGTTTTAACAATTGGTTAAGCTTTAGATTTAAAATAAATATTTTTTTTCACTGTAATAGAAGAGCAGTTAGTTGTCTGCAAGCGTCTGTGTTTCAGGCCTACTTCAGCGTGTGCTCTGCAGACCTGTGCCAGCATGCTTTGACAGTTGCCACTCATATCTTGTGTCTCTATAGCGTGCTTTTACAACCAAAATTTTGTTTCCACTGTAATAGAAGAGCAGTTGCCTGCCTGCCAGCTTCTGTGTAAGGTTCACATTGGATACTGTGCCCACTAGCCCAGTGCCACCACTCATATCTGTTTTAACAATTGGTTAAGCTTTAGATTTAAAATAAATATTTTTTTTCACTGTAATAGAAGAGCAGTTAGTTGTCTGCAAGCGTCTGTGTTTCAGGCCTACTTCAGCGTGTGCTCTGCAGACCTGTGCCAGCGTGCTTTGACAGTTGCCACTCATATCTTGTGTCTCTATAGCGTGCTTTTACAACCAAAATTTTGTTTCCACTGTAATAGAAGAGCAGTTGCCTGCCTGCCAGCTTCTGTGTGAGGTTCACATTGGATACTGTGCCCACTAGCCCAGTGCCACCACTCATATCTGTTTTAACAATTGGTTAAGCTTTAGATTTAAAATAAATATTTTTTTTTCACTGTAATAGAAGAGCAGTTAGTTGTCTGCAAGCGTCTGTGTTTCAGGCCTACTTCAGCGTGTGCTCTGCAGACATGTGCCAGCGTGCTTTGACAGTTGCCACTCATATCTTGTGTCTCTATAGCGTGCTTTTACAACCAAAATGTTGTTTCCACTGTAATAGAAGAGCAGTTGCCTGCCTGCCAGCTTCTGTGTGAGGTTCACATTGGATACTGTGCCCACTAGCCCAGTGCCACCACTCATATCTGTTTTAACAATTGGTTAAGCTTTAGATTTAAAATAAATATTTTTTTTCACTGTAATAGAAGAGCAGTTAGTTGTCTGCAAGCGTCTGTGTTTCAGGCCTACTTCAGCGTGTGCTCTGCAGACCTGTGCCAGCGTGCTTTGACAGTTGCCACTCATATCTTGTGTCTCTATAGCGTGCTTTTACAACCAAATTTTTTTTTTCACTGTAATAGAAGAGCAGTTGCCTGCCTGCCAGCTTCTGTGTGAGGTTCACATTGGATACTGTGCCCACTAGCCCAGTGCCACCACTCATATCTGTTTTAACAATTGGTTAAGCTTTAGATTTAAAATAAATATTTTTTTTTCACTGTAATAGAAGAGCAGTTAGTTGTCTGCAAGCGTCTGTGTTTCAGGCCTACTTCAGCGTGTGCTCTGCAGACCTGTGCCAGCGTGCTTTAACAGTTGCCACTCATATCTTGTGTCTCTATAGCGTGCTTTTACAACCAAATTTTTGTTTCCACTGTAATAGAAGAGCAGTTGCCTGCCTGCCAGCTTCTGTGTGAGGTTCACATTGGATACTGTGCCCACTAGCCCAGTGCCACCACTCATATCTGTTTTAACAATTGGTTAAGCTTTAGATTTAAAATAAATATTTTTTTTTCACTGTAATAGAAGAGCAGTTAGTTGTCTGCAAGCGTCTGTGTTTCAGGCCTACTTCAGCGTGTGCTCTGCAGACCTGTGCCAGCGTGCTTTGACAGTTGCCACTCATATCTTGTGTCTCTATAGCGTGCTTTTACAACCAAAATTTTGTTTCCACTGTAATAGAAGAGCAGTTGCCTGCCTGCCAGCTTCTGTGTGAGGTTCACATTGGATACTGTGCCCACTAGCCCAGTGCCACCACTCATATCTGTTTTAACAATTGGTTAAGCTTTAGATTTAAAATAAATATTTTTTTTCACTGTAATAGAAGAGCAGTTGCCTGCCTGCCAGCTTCTGTGTCAGGTTGGATGCCTTGCCCATTTGCATAGTCAGTGCCACCACTCATATCTGTTTTAACAATAGCTTAAGCTTTAGATTTTAAAGAAATCATTTTTTTTCACTGTAATAGAAGATCAGTTAGTTGTCTGCAAGCGTCTGGGTGTCAGGCCTACTTCAGCGTGTGCTCTGTAGACCTGTTCCAGCGTGCTTTGACAGTTGCCAATCATATTTGGTGTCTCTATAGCGTGCTTTTAAAACCAAAATTTGTTTTTCACTGTTATAGATTGAATAGCAGTTACTTGTCTTCAAGCGGGTGTGTCAGGCCTACAGTGTGTGCTCTGCAGAACTGTTCCAGTGCACATTGCCAATCATATCTGGTGTCTCTATAGCGTGCTTTTAAAACCAAAATTTGTTTTTCACTGTTATAGATTGAATAGCAGTTACTTGTCTTCAAGCGGCTCTGTCAGTCCTTCCTTCAGCGTGTGCTCTGCAGAACTGTTCCAGTGCACATTGCCAATCATATCTGGTGTCTCTATAGCGTGCTTTTAAAACCAAAATTTATTTTTCACTGTTATAGATTGAATAGCAGTTACTTGTCTTCAAGCGGGTGTGTCAGGCCTACAGTGTGTGCTCTGCAGAACTGTTCCAGTGCACATTGCCAATCATATCTGGTCTCACAGTAGCTTGCACGCATATAGTACCACTAATCCCAAAAAAAATGACAGGCAGAGGCAGGCCACCCCGCAGGGGCCGTCGTGGTCGTGGTGCTGTGATTCCCTTTTGCCCTAGAATAATGCCCAGTTTTCAGAAGCCACGTACCCTGAACTTGAAAAGTTCTGAGGACTTAGTTGACTGGCTAACACAGGACACCCAATCTTGTACAGCCTCCGCTCGGAACCTTGACGCACCATCCTCCTCCAGCTTAGCTTCAGGCACCTCTCAAGATAGCACTCACCCGCCTGCCGCCACCACCAAAACTAGCACCACAGCCGCTTTACTTGGTATGTCAGAGGAGTTATTCACACACCCGTTTGAAGAAATGAGTGATGCGCAACCATTATTGCTAGAGGATGTAGATAACAGGGATATGTCTCAGGCAGGCAGCATTAAACACATGGAGGTACGGTGTGATTATGATGATGTTGTACCCGCTGCTGCTTCCTTTTCTGAGTTGTCAGATACAAGCGAAGCGGTTGATGATGACGATGCGTCCATGGATGTCACGTGGGTGCCCGCTCGGCAAGAAGAAGAACAGGGCGAAAGTTCAGATGGGGAGACAGAGAGGAGGAGGAGGAGACGAGTTGGAAGCAGGGGGGGGTCGTCGCAAGGAGCTAGTGGCACAGTCAGACAGCATGCATCGGCACCCGGGGTCATACCGACAGCACGCCAATCAACGCATGCTGTGTCCACCACCAGAATGCCGTCATTGCAGAGCTCAGCAGTGTGGCATTTTTTTTGTGTGTCTGCCTCGGACAACAGCGATGCAATTTGCAACCTGTGCCAAAGGAAACTGAGTCGTGGGAGGTCCAACACCCACCTAGGTACAACTGCTTTGCGTAGGCAAATGATCTCACATCACAAACGCCTATGGGATCAACACATGAGTACAAGCAGCACGCCTACTCTAAGCCGCCATCCTCCTCCTGGTCCAGCATCTTCAGCCACGTCAACCACTGCTGTCCTTCTTGCCCCCTCTCAACCATCCGCCACTGCGTCTCCCGCCTTGAGCAGTTCCCACTCATCTGCCCACAGTCATGTGTTTCTGTCAAGGACATGTTTGAGCGTAAGAAGCCAATGTCACCAAGTCACCCCCTTGCCCAGCGTCTGACAGCTGGCTTGTCCGAACTATTAGCCCGCCAGCTTTTACCATACAATCTGGTTGAGTCTGAGGCGTTCAAAAAATTTGTAGCTATTGGGACACCGCAGTGGAAGGTACCCGGCCGGAATTTATTTTCACAAAAGGCAATCCCCAACTTGTACTCGATTGTGCAAAAGGAAGTCATGGCATGTCTGGCACACAGTGTTGGGGCAAGGGTCCATCTGACCACTGATACCTGGTCTGCAAAGCATGGTCAGGGCAGGTATATCACCTACACTGCGCATTGGGTAAACCTGCTGACGGCTGACAAGCAAGGAATGCGTGGCATTGCAGAGGAGTTGGTGACACCGCCACGAATTGCAGGCAGTGTCACGCCGTCTTGGGTTTGACTTGCTTGAAAGCAGAGAGTCACACCGGACAAGCACTCCTGTCCGCCCTGAACGCACAGGTGGAAAAGTGGCTGACTCCGCAGCAACTGGATATCGGCAAAGTGGTGTGTGACAACGGAAAAAATTTGATAGCGGCATTGAAGTTGGGCAAGTTGACACATGTGCCGTGCATGGTACACAGGCTTACAGGACGTCCTGAAGCAGGCCAGGAAGGTGTGTGGCCATTTCAGGCGTTCCTACACGGCCATGGCTCACTTTGCCGATATCCAGCGGCGAAACAACATGCCAGTGAGGCGCTTGATTTGCGACAGCCCTACACGTTGGAATTCAACACTCCTAATGTTCGACCGCCTGCTCCAACAAGAAAAAGCTGTTAATGAATATTTGTATGACCGGGGTGCTAGGACAGCCTCTGGGGAGCTGGGAATTTTTTTGCCACGTTACTGGACGCTCATGCGCAATGCCTGTAGGCTCATGCGTCCTTTTGAGGAGGTGACAAATCTAGTCAGTCGCAGTTGTGTGTGTGCGTGTGTATGGCTGTCTGCCTGTGTGTGTGTGTGTGACAGGGTGAAGATTTCTTGCACATGGGTGTGACAGGGTGAAGATTTCTTGCACAGGGCGCCCAAAGGCCTAAGGCTGGCCCTGCGCATGGGTCAGTGGCTCTGCACCAGACTTCCCTCCAATTGATCAAAGTTAAAGGATTTCAAGTGGACTGATTACAATTACAGGGCCTCTAAAGAGTCCTGTATTGTTATTTGTCGTCACTACCTTCCCGCGTCGGGAGTGGGTCATTTGCGCCCCTGCTGCCTTCCTTGCATGTGGTAGCTGTTTGTCAGGGATTTGTCAATCCATATCTGCCAAGTGACCCTATGACAGGGTGAAGATTTCTTGCACATGGGTGTGACAGGGTGAAGATTTCTTGCACAGGGCGCCCAAAAGCCTAAGGCTGGCCCTGCGCATGGGTCAGTGGCTCTGCACCAGACGTCCCTCCAATTGATCAAAGTTAAAGGATTTCAAGTGGACTGATTACAATTACAGGACCTCTAAAGAGTCCTGTATTGTTATTTGTCGTCACTACCTTCCCGCGTCGGGAGTGGGTCATTTGCGCCCCTGCTGCCTTCCTTGCATGTGGTAGCTGTTTGTCAGGGATTTGTCAATCCATATCTGCCAAGTGACCCTATGTAGGGGGAACAGTCCCTATTCTGCTCTGTGTCAGTGTGTATCATGGTCTCTGTGGACAGGGAACAGTCTCTATTCTGCTCTGTGTCAGTGTGTATCAGGGGTTTTGAGGACAGGTGTCAATCCATATCTGCCAAGTGACCCTATGTATATCTGCTGTCAGTACACAGGAAAAGTTTAAATATTTCTTGTTCTACGTTCTCTGCAACTCCACGCACCGACTCATCCAATACGTGAAGAGCTGGGGTTTCTCTGACTCTCCTCAGTAGTGTATCAAACAGAGTCTGCACTGTGGTAACACGGACATCTTCAGGACATAACTCAACTATTTGCAGATAGGCAGTCTGCAGCTTCTCTTTTTCACCTGTTCTCTTCTTTCTCTTATGCGTATTCTTGTCTATATGCAGGTGGTCTCTTGCCTTTCTTTTAACCAATTCATTCCTTCCATATGGTTTCAAAAGATCTCTGGCATCATTACTTTCAACGCAAATAACGTCATCATAGTTAGTCTCCTCATTATTCAACGGGAAGAGAGTGTTTGCACTGACTACCCACAGCATGCTCTTGCCATTGCCTACTCCACCTTCAACGACAGGGTGCAAGTCCCAAGGAGAAGGATCATTCACTTTATTATCTGTCTTTATTTCACAAGTAGTGCCTGGAACATCCTCATGGGTCACAAGATGTAAATCTGGACTAATGTCAACACCAGGGTCTGGAAAATCATCAATTTGAAATTTTTCGAATAATCCCAGTGGGCTGCCACATTCTTCCTCCTCTGATGGTATTAAAGTTTGCAGAGATTCACTATGGGGTGGTGTCAAGCATTTTGGAGAACAATTAAGCATCTCCATCCCAATACGTTTCAGATGTCCTATCAGCTCTTCCACCCTATGCGATACTATGGGCAGGCTACCCGTGACGTCATTACTCACGGCCCTATTTCACGCGGACACTCTGTGTCAGTGTGTATCATGGTGTCTGTGGACAGGGAACAGTCTCTATTCTGCTCTGTGTCAGTGTGTATCATGGTCTCTGTGGACGGTGAACAGTCTCTATTCTGCTCTGTGTCAGTGTGTATCATGGTCTCTGTGGACAGGGAACAGTCTCTATTCTGCTCTGTGTCAGTGTGTATCAGGGGTTTTGAGGACAGGTGTCAATCCATATCTGCCAAGTGACCCTATGTAGGGGGAACAGTCCCAATTCTGCTCTGTGTCAGTGTGTATCAGGGGTTTTGAGGACAGGTGTCAATCCATATCTGCCAAGTGACCCTATGTAGGGGGAACAGTCCCTATTCTGCTCTGTGTCAGTGTGTATCAGGGGTTTTGAGGACAGGTGTCAATCCATATCTGCCAAGTGACCCTATGTAGGGGGAACAGTCTCTATTCTGCTCTGTGTCAGTGTGTATCAGGGGTTTTGAGGACAGGTGTCAATCCATACCTGCCAAGTGACCCTATGTAGGGGGAACAGTCTCTATTCTGCTCTGTGTCAGTGTGTATCATGGTCTCTGTGGACAGGGAACAGTCCCTATTCTGCTCTGTGTCAGTGTGTATCAGGGGTTTTGAGGACAGGTGTCAATCCATATCTGCCAAGTGACCCTATGTAGGGGGAACAGTCCCTATTCTGCTCTGTGTCAGTGTGTATCAGGGGTTTTGAGGACAGGTGTCAATCCATATCTGCCAAGTGACCCTATGTAGGGGGAACAGTCTCTATTCTGCTCTGTGTCAGTGTGTATCATTGTTTGGCTCACCTATGGCATTTCTCACATATCTGCATGTGCCTCGAGCAGATCTTGTCATAGGCACTTCGTGAAAATACTGACTTGGTCAGCTGCTAATTACTACTTTATTGACCATATCATATAGCATATGACCATATCCCTCACTTATCTTGTTCTCCATTACAGACTTTCCACTGAGGATCTACAGTTTAAACTGGTTATGGCTAGATTTTATGTTGTGCTAAAGCTTCTTGAGGTCAACGGTCAATTTCACTTCTTTTGCCACCTTTACATAAATATTTTAACACTACTAAATGACATTTGACAATTCTGTCAGTAATAATGCTGGATAACGACCTAACCTCGGTTTACTGTTCCCCTTGTCTGCTCCTACTAGCCCTACACGACAATACTCTAATGACAAGTATTTTCAGACTTTATCTTAGCATTTTACTGCATGGTTTGATAAGGTCTTAATTCAGCTAATTAAGCAGGTCACTCCTTCCACATAAATGCTGACAACCATACCTCCAGGAACATTCGGCACATATTAATGGGACGTTGAGACTATGAGGGCCTCAGCTTACTCCAGATATATACTTCAATCTGTTCTTAAATACGCCAAGTCTTCCATAACATGTATATGTAATATATTGTAATATGCTTGATTTGTAGGCTGTATAATTATGTATGGTATACTCTTTTTGCCCTCTTTTATTACAGGCTCACCGCATTGTTGGTTCCGGCACACCACAACCGACTTTTTCATATTACTATAGGTCTCATATAGGGACCTTACATATCTACTTCTAATATGCTCTCATTACGGCTTTTGCCCTGACCACAAATATATTATGTGTGTATATACAGACACACACACATATACAATATCTTGTACCCCGCACTCGCTGCTCATGGTCTTGTACTTGCCTTGATGCGGCCTCCAGCCAAATCATATATTCCACAGATAGAGTGCACTTGAAGGTCTTATTAATTGAATCAAAATGTGCTTTTATTCAGCAATTTCAGTGAAAGGGACACTATAGTCACCAGAACAACTTTAGCTTAATGAAGCAGTTTTGGTGTATAGAACATGCCCCTGCAGCCTCACTGCTCAATCCTCTGCCATTTAGGAGTTAAATCCATTTGTTTATGAACCCTAGTCACACCTCCCTGCATGTGACTTGCACAGCCTTCCATAAACACTTCCTGTAAAGAGAGCCCTATTTAGGCTCTCTTTATTGCAAGTTCTGTTTAATTAAGATTTTCTTATCCCCTGCTATGTTAATAACTTGCTAGACACTGCAAGAGCCTCCTGTATGTGATTAAAGTTCAATTTAGAGATTGAGATACAATTATTTAAGGTAAACTACATCTGTTTGAAAGTGAAACCAGTTTTTTTTGTCATGCAGGCTCTGTCAATCATAGCCAGGGGAGGTGTGGCTAGGGCTGCATAAACAGAAACAAAGTGATTTAACTCCTCAATGACAGTGAATTGAGCAGTGAAATTGCAGGGGAATGATCTATACACTAACACTGCTTTATTTAGCTATAGTAATTTAGGTGACTATAGTGTTCCTTGAATACAATTCATGACAGCATTTCAGTCCACCCGGAGACAAAACACTTCAAGTATTGTCCCAAGTTTTGGTTGGTTTGTTCTACTGTCCCATTGGATTGTAGATGATAAGCCAATGAAAAACTGAGTGTGATACCCATATATGCACAGAAAACCTTTCTGAAACAGGAAAACATTTTGGTACCTCTATCTGATATGATTTTCATAGGTATGGTGCAGACTAGATGGACCGAATGTCTCTTATCTGAATTCACACTCTATGTTTCTATGTTTCTATGCCATGTAATGGGGGGTACTGTTATTCTCGGGAGACTTCACTAAACACAAATATTAGTGCTTTAAAACAGTAAAACATATTACAACAATAATATAGTCCATAAAAGTGCAGTTCGTTTGTAAAAAATGCAAAAAACATCACTTTTACTTAAATTATCATCGTTGTAATACAATTTACCAGTTTGAAACACTAATATTTCAGTTCAGCCAAATCTCCCGAGTAAAACAGTACCCCCTATGTACAGGTTTTATGGTGCCTTGGAGAGTTACAGGGTCAAATATAGTGCTTGCGAATTAAATTCTCTGCACTTTCTCCCTGTGTTGTCAGGCATGTCAATCAAATTTTAATAAATCAAATTACATAATTATATTAAAAGATTACTTAAATATACATGTAGAATTTTAATATATATGCATTTATAGGTATTTAAATTCTACGTGTATACTAATGTAATCTTTTATGTAATTATATGTATTTATCTATATATACATATTTGCAGTTACCGTATTTATTCGAGTATAACGCACATTTTTTTTAACTGATTTTTAATTTAAAATTAGGGGTGCGCGTTATACTCGAATAAATATACCTCCCAGGACCGCCGGGCTCATTACAAGCCCGGCGGTCCTGGGGGGGCGGGCAGCAAGCGTTTACTCACCTCCGTGCAGCTCCTCCAGCTTCCCAGTGTAAATCTCGCGAGACCCGCGGCCAGCTCTGACGCTCTGACGTCGTCAGAGCTGGCCGCGGGTCTCGCGAGATTTACACTGGGAAGCTGGAGGAGCTGCACGGAGGTGAGTAAACTCTTGCTGCCCGCCCCCCCAGGACCGCCGGGCTTGTAATGAGCCCGGCGGTCGGTATTATCGAGCACCCACTCGAATATTTATTCGAGTATAACAAGCACCCTAATTTTAGATTAAAAATCAGTATAAAATTTTATACCGATTTTTAATCGAAAATTAGGGGTGCGCGTTATACACGTGTGCGTGTTATACTCGAATAAATACGGTATTTGTATTTTATATATAGATAGATAGATATAGAATGTCATTCTAAGTGTATTTTGTTACCAATATATATATATATATATATATATTAATAACAAAATACAGTTAGAATAAAATTACATATGAATATATAATTTATATAAAATTTTGTTTCAATATTTTATTTATTTTTAATTTTATTATTGTAATTATACGTATATATAATATGTGTATATATGTATTATATATATAATATACATATATATTTATATATATATATGTAACAGCATTCTAAGTGTATTTTAATACTAATATATATACTATTATTAATATTAAAATACACTTTGTATGACGTTACATATATATATATATATATATATATATACATATATGTATATATATTATATATAATATATATACATATATTATATATATAAAAACATTTCTATTTTAATTTTACATGTCTAATATATATTTTTTTACAGCTCCCACCAGCAGGGGGACTCTGACAGGGATCCTTACGATAGGTGTCAATCCATATCTGCCAAGTGACCCTATGTTGGGGGAATAGTCCCTATTCTGCTCTGTGTCAGTGTGTATCAGGGATCCTTAGGATAGGTGTCAATCCATATCTGCCAAGTGACCCTATGTAGGGGGAACAGTCCCTATTCTGCTCTGTGTCACTGTGTATCAGGGATCCTTAGGATAGGTGTCAATCCATATCTGCCAAGTGACCCTATGTAGTGGGAACAGTCCCTATTCTGCTCTGTGTCTGTGTGTATCAGGGTCTCTGAGGACAGGTGTCAATCCATATCTGCCAAGTGACCCTATGTAGTGGGAACAGTCCCTATTCTGCTCTGTGTCTGTGTGTATCAGGGTCTCTGAGGACAGGTGTCAATCCATATCTGCCAAGTGACCCTATGTAGGGGGAACAGTCCCTATTCTGCTCTGTGTCACTGTGTATCAGGGATCCTTAGGATAGGTGTCAATCCATATCTGCCAAGTGACCCTATGTAGTGGGGACAGTCCCTATTCTGCTCTGTGTCACTGTGTATCAGGGATCCTTAGGATAGGTGTCAATCCATATCTGCCAAGTGACCCTATGTAGTGGGAACAGTCCCTATTCTGCTCTGTGTCTGTGTGTATCAGGGTCTCTGAGGACAGGTGTCAATCCATATCTGCCAAGTGACCCTATGTAGGGGGAACAGTCCCTATTCTGCTCTGTGTCATAAAACAGCCCAGTATCCTTTAAAAACAATAAAAACAAACACAAGAATAAATGTGCTCCAAATAAAGAAATTAATGTGATAGAGAGAAAGTGCTGATATGCATGGATGCAGACTTAAGATGCTATAATATGCCTTGCCAATAGGCTGTTGAATACAATTCAGGATTATTCTGACCGAATAATCAACATTTTATTAAAGACAAGAGGCGAATATTTGCTTATATTTCTCTACTGAAACTCCCAGCAACAAAGAAACAGTTAACAGCAAGTAAAAAGTTTAACCAATCGGAATGTATAACAGAGCATGTCCAGTCATCAGGTTCCTCCCAACTCCTCTTTCTTGATGCAGTTGACAGTCGTAAAGAGTAAACGAAAACCTTAGAAGATTACGAACATAATTGGAACAAAATATATAGGTGTTGCAAAATACCTACCTAGCAGGGTGGGGAGAGTATTCCTTACGGGTGGGAAAATATTTGCCTCCTGTCTTTTATAAAATTTAGATTATTTGGTCACTAAGGCTAGAATAATCCCGAATTTTATGGCAAGACAGGAGGCTTCATATTTGCTGTTTTAATGCGAGGAGGACATGGAAATAGACACATGAGGTGATTGTCTAAAATAAAAGGTGCGGAAGGTAGATTTCCTGGACCAATCTGCAGAGGCTAAAATCTCCGCCAGAGAGCCCCCAGTCGTAAATGCAGAAGAGGCAGCCACGCCTCTAATAGAATGGGCACCAAAAGATGAGTCGATGCCGGCTAGAGCCAGGAGCCATTTGATACAATGGGCAATCGTGGGACAATACACTGGCTTGTGTGGACGCACATAAGACACCATTAGGGGGCCTGTTTGTGTTCTATGGGAAGTAGTGTGAAAGATGTAATGTCAGACGCAACAAGCTACACATAGCGTGGGTTTATCCTGGAAATAAGGATACCTCACTGTAGACAAATTGGATTTAGTGCGTAGGGTAATGGAGAAGTGTACTACCTCGGAGTAAAGTCAACGGCATGAACGTCAAATGCTCTGATGTCCGAAACCCTCCGAAATTATACCAAACAGAGAAGCAGTGCCAATTTGACAGTTGTCGGAAAGAGAGTGATTCATTAGAAGGCCAAGCCTCTAAATAGGATAGCACAATAGCAACATACCAAAACTGACTATATTTGGGAGCCAGAGGTCTTGCGATGCTGATGCCCTGCAAGAGTCTACATATGGAAGGGTGTTTGCCAACTGAGGAGTTCTCAAAAAGGGAGGACAGAAAGTTCATGGTATTAATTAAAGAAGCTGAAAAGTGATCATGGAGAAAGGGGGGAAGGCATATGCTCTGGACATTGGCCATGATTGGAGGAAAGCATCCACTGCCAGGCACGCTGGGTCTGGAAGCCAGCTGAAAAATGTGTCCATCTGACGGTTCAGGCGAGATGCAAACAGGTCCAGGTTGAGTGGTCCTCTCAGGAGCTGGAGGCAGTGAAATATTTGTGGGTACAGTTGCCAATCGCTGGAGTCCCTCCAATGACCGGAAAACCAATATGCAACAAGGTTGTCAGAGCCTTGTAGATATTCTGCATGAAGGCAGATGTTCCTATTCAGGCAGAATTGGTACAATTCCTTTCTCAGATCTGATAGCATCTTTGATCGGGAGCCACCTAGGCGGTTCACATACTGTACTGCTGAGACATTGTCCATCCTCAGGATAAGGCTGCAGATATAGGCCTCTTTGGCAAAGCTGCAGATCGCGAAAGAACCAGCAATTAGCTCGAGGCAATTGATGCGCAGTGCTTGTTCTGATGGGGACCAGAGGCCTTCGGTAGAACGTTCCGAGCAGGTGGCACCCCATTTGAGGAGGCTGGTGTCAGGGTACCTGAGGTCTCTACCTCCGAGAGAGGTAGAGACTTAGACGTTTATCCGTCCGGACACCATGTTTCTCCTGTTCCTCGCGGTCGACCCGTTCACATAGACGCCGGCCGCGAGGGAGTTACTTCCTTATGTAGCATGGTGCCCGGAGACCGACGTCATGACGCCAATCCGGAACGACCTGTCACTCAATCCGTTGGAGACCAATCAGGACTCGTCAGAGGCGTGTCTATCCTCTCTAGCCAGGGTATTTAAACATACTTCGCCCTGTTGCTCATTGCCCTGTCGTGGTTCTAGCCTGTCTAGTCACACAGTGCTCTGGTGTTTTCAGTTATCCTTTTGGTTATGACCCGGCTTGTTTGACTTACTCTGTTTACCTCTGTTATCCTTGACCCGGCTTGTTACTCGCTTACCTGTCCTCTCGTTCCCTCGACCTCGGCTTGTCTCTGACCATTCTCTATACTCTCTGTACGTTAGTCCGGCCATTCTAAGGTCCGGTATACGTACCCTGTACCTGTTTGTACTTTGCGTGTTGGATCCCTGACCCGATCCTGACATTACGACAGGGCCAATGGATCCTGCAGGTACAAACAGTCAGGTTTGTCCCTCTGATTCCAGGTTTGATGCCATGGAACACAGAATGGACCAAATGGCCTTAGCACTACAGGCGTTATTATCTCGTGCTTATAACCCACCAGAGGAGACGCGTACTACTCCAATTTCCTCTGTAAATTCAGGCCTAGAGGTAGCCACTGTAGGTGCCTCTTCCCGTATTACCCCACCAGTACGTTATGGTGGTTCACCGGAGAAGTGTCGTGGTTTTTTAAAACAGATCAGTATTCATTTTGAATTACAACCTCGCTCCTATCCTACCGATAGGGCAAAGGTTGGATTTATTATCACCTTACTCATTGAGAAAGCTCTGAGATGGGCCAACCCATTATGGGAGAACGATAACCCGTTGGTATATAATTATAATGCCTTTGTAGCTGCCTTTAGAAGAACTTTTGACCCGCCTGGTAGGAAGGTCAATGCAGACAGATTACTGTTGCGCCTGAGACAGGAGAACCGAACACTTGTGGATTATGCACTAGAGTTCAGGTCTCTGGCGGCAGAAGTCAAGTGGAATGAGCAGGCTTATATAGATGTATTTTTGAACGGGTTATCAGATGTTATCCTTGACGAAGTTGCTACTAGGGAGCTGCCTGAGAATTTAGAGGACTTAATTTCGTTCATTTCTCGCATTGATGAGCGTTTAAGAGAGAGACAGAACACTCGAGAGAGGAATCTTAGACCTACCTTTAAGTTAGCACCCGCATTTCAAAGTCCTGATTCCAATACCTCACTGTTTCCTGAACCTATGCAGATAGGCAATACTCGCCTTTCAGAGGAGGAGAGACAGTACAGGAGAAGGGAGGGATTATGTATGTATTGTGGAGTCAGAGGTCACTTGCGCCTGAATTGTCCTATTCGCTCGGGAAACGCCCGCACCTAAGTTTCTCTAGAGGACAGGCCTTGGGTGTTTCTATTTTGTCCTCTACTCATGATTATAAAAATCACAGGCTGCTGTTACCAAACAGGGGGCGGATACTAAGACGTGGTCTACTGAAGCTCTTGTTGCTTTCAAGAATCTCAAAGAACTTTTTGCCTCTGCTCCAATTTTAGTCCATCCTGATACGACTTTGCCGTTTCTACTCAAGGTCGATGCCTCTGAGACAGGAGTAGGTGCGGTTCTGTCACAAAGGTTAGGGGTGGATAAACCACTACACCCGTGTGGTTTTTTTTCCAGGAAACTTTCTGGGCCTGAGAGCAGATATGACATCGGAGACAGGGAACTGTTAGCGGTCATTAAAGCCTTAAAAGAGTGGAGACATTTATTGGAGGGGACCTTACACCCTGTTACTATTTTGACGGACCACAAAAACTTGTCCTATATTGGGGAGGCCAAGCGTCTGTCTTCTAGGCAAGCGCGTTGGTCCTTATTCCTGACTCACTTTAATTATGTGCTGACTTACAGACCTGGTTCTAAGAACTCTAAAGCCGATGCTTTATCTCGCCAATATGAACCTTCTACTATACCGGAACCGGTTCTTTCTTCTATAGTTCCGAAATGCAATATTGTTGCTAATACGAATCTCAGGATTCACTCTCCGTTACTGGCCAAGATCATTAAGCTGCAACATCTAGCACCTAAACAGACTCCTGCGGGTCGACATTTCGTTCCTCCTGCTCTTCAACTGGAACTGTTGCAGTGTCTCCATAACAGCAAGATGGCGGGACATCCTGGTATTCGCAAAACATTTGCTTTGATCTCCAAAGACTTCTGGTGGCCTGCTTTACGTAAAGATACTAAAGATTTCATCGCTGCTTGTGAGGTTTGTACTAAAACCAAACAACCCCATACACTCCCTTGTGGATTCCTGCATCCCTTAGAGGTTCCAGAGAAACCATGGTCCTGTTTGGCCATGGACTTTATTGTCGATCTACCTATCTCTAAAAAACAGACTGTTATTCTCACCGTGGTTGACAGATTCACTAAGATGGCTCACTTCATTCCTCTGCCTAAACTACCGTCTTCTCCCGAATTGGCAGAGATATTCGCTAGGGAGATTTTTCGTCTACATGGGATACCCTCCCAAATTGTATCTGACAGAGGCTCTCAATTTATTTCCCGATTTTGGAGGGCCTTCTGTTCACAACTAGGTATCAAGTTGAACTTTTCTTCTGCCTATCATCCTCAGTCTAACGGAGCTGCTGAACGTACCAACCAGAAAATTGAACAATATTTACGATGTTTTGTTTCCGAACACCAGGACGATTGGGTCGGTTTGATTCCTTGGGCGGAGTTTGCACACAACAATCTCGTCTGCGATTCTACTCATTCAAGCCCCTTCTTCATGAATTATGGCTTTCATCCGTCTATTCTTCCTTCGGCTTCTCCTTCCCAGGGGGTCCCGTCGGTTGATGTTCATGTGGCCAATTTGAGGAAGTTGTGGTACCAAACTCGACAAATCCTTATGCACAACTCTATGCTGGTTAAGAAACACGCTGATAAACGTAGAAGGGCGGCTCCGGTCTTTGTTCCAGGTGATAGGGTATGGCTGAGCACAAGGAACATCCGTTTAAAAGTGCCCTCCATGAAGTTCGCTCCCCGTTATATTGGTCCTTACAGGGTACTGACTCGAATCAATCCAGTTGCGTACCGTCTAGCTCTTCCTGCTACCTTACGCATCCCTAACTCGTTTCATGTTTCATTGCTGAAACCACTAATATATAAAACAGATTTTCCTTCACAACAGCCCCTCCTCGCTCTGTTCAGGTGGAGGGTCAGGAGGAGTATGAGGTTAACTCTATTATTGATTCTCGAATCTCACGGGGGAAGGTTCAATATCTGGTCGATTGGAAGGGTTATGGTCCTGAAGAGAGGAGTTGGGTACCTCAAGAGGATGTTCATGCTCCTCGTCTCCGCAGGGCGTATCACTCCCGCTTCCCATCTCATCCCGGTTCCTTCCGCCCGGTGGGCGTATCTGAGAGGGGGGGTACTGTCAGGGTACCTGAGGTCTCTAGCTCCGAGAGAGGTAGAGACTTAGACGTTTATCCGTCTGGACGCCATGTTTCTCCTGTTCCTCGCAGTCGACCCGTTCACATAGACGCCGGCCGCGAGGGAGTTACTTCCTTATGTAGCATGGTGCCCGGAGACCGACGTCATGATGCCAATCCGGAACGACCTGTCACTCAATCCGTTGGAGACCAATCAGGACTCGTCGGAGGCGTGTCTATCCTCTCTAGCCAGGGTATTTAAACATACTTCGCCCTGTTGCTCATTGCCCTGTCGTGGTTCTAGCCTGTCTAGTCACACATTGCTCTGGTGTTTTCAGTTATCCTTTTGGTTATGACCCGGCTTGTTTGACTTACTCTGTTTACCTCTGTTATCCTTGACCCGGCTTGTTACTCGCTTACCTGTCCTCTCGTTCCCTCGACCTCGGCTTGTCTCTGACCATTCTCTATACTCTCTGTACGTTAGTCCGGCCATTCTAAGGTCCGGTATACGTACCCTGTACCTGTTTGTACTTTGCGTGTTGGATCCCTGACCCGATCCTGACAGCTGGCATCTGATTTCAGAATGAAATCGGGTTGTAGACCAAAGATACCCCTTCCGTTCCAAGCTTCTATAGGTTGAAGCCACCAGTAGAGTTCCAATCGGACTTTGTCTGTGAGAAAAATCTGTTGGTCGTAAGATGTTGAGCGATGTAAGTAACGTGTTTTCAAACACGTCCTCTAATAGATCCACAAGAGGGAAAGAAGTGTTTGTCGTTGAAATGGGTATTGCCTGAGTTCCACTGATCCGAAGGTCGAGGCCTGTAGCCTGTGAAGGCAGCTCTGCCAGCCATCCGGCCTCTGTAGTGGCTGGGTCTCCTAGAAAAATGCTGGGTCCTAAAAACCTTGCGTAAGGAAGATTGCACTTTGGTAAGTGTTGTAAACACAGAGACGTGTTTACTCAGTTCTTTAATAACTTTGTCTCCAAATAGCATAACTTGTGCCTCAGGGCCAAGCTCTTTAGTGCCTAATTTGGCAAGCTTTGAATCAATTTTGTATAAGACGGCTTTCCGTCTTTCAGTTGATATGGTGACATTGACGTTGCCTAGTGTCCATTCTCGCACCATATGTGTATCCAAAGTGCCACCTGCCAAAGTCTCATCTGCAATACTGAATATCTCGATAAGCGGGCCTGCCATATCCATTATTTTATCCAGAGTGGCCTTCAGGCCTTGTTTCAAACCCTTTTCCCATTTTATATAAAAAGGTGACGAGCAAGGGGTCAAATTATGGGGTAATACCCACCTTGTCTGGGATAAAAGGTCGTGGGCATTCTGCTCTTAATTTAGCTCTCACTTCCTTTTCCAAAGGTTTACGGAGCCACATCCTGCAGAATTTAGCAATGTGGTCTGGAGGGGTCCACTTGGCAGATTGGGGGTGTTTGATACACCTAGGTTCGAAAAGGGGGTGGCCAGAGGTATTTAATAATATATAGTCAGAAATGGAGTTAGAGTCTGAAAGGGATTCATTCTGGAGTTCATGAGAGGGGAAATCCTCGTCCGAATACCCTGCACAGTATTCGTCTACTACCTGAATGTGCACATTAATGGTTCAAAGTTATATTTCAGATTATCTTCCCTAGTTCCTGAATGGGACAATCTTGGTGTTTTTGCCTATTCTTTGCCTTACACCGGCGGTAGCACTATCGCCTTTCCAAGGGCGTTTGCGGGAGTCTTCATCACGGTCTGAACCTTTGGAATCCTCAGACTCTGACAGCTGAACAATAGGAGCCCTAGGGGCAGACATTGACTGTTTGTGGATATCTGCTAAAGCTTTGGGAATTGAATCCGCAATGGTGTTATACAGCCAATCTTTAAGCTCCACAGAGACTGCCGGTTCAGGTAAATCAGACATAATTGAAGGAAAAACAGTGGGGTCACCACAATAATTTTTAAGATGAGGGTTTTTCTTGTTGTTGTTTTTTTATAAATGAAACAATAAAAATATTAATAGGCAGTGGACTTGAGTAAAGTAACACAAAATGTGTATAGAAAGTGGGTTCAGCCACTAATTGAACGTGGGGGTCACCCACAGTTAACCAGTGCAAAGGGACAGTATAACTGACCAGAGTTAATAACAAGCATAGCCTGTGTATACACAATTGGAGTTTACTTTGTAAAGAGGAAATGAGGGGGTCAACCTCAGGAGACAGTGAGGGGGTCACCCTCTGAAATGAGGCAAATAGTGATATAGAATAGAGGGGGTCACCCTCTGTAATAAGGCATATAGTAATATAGTATAAAATTACTAATTTGACCCCTTGCTCGTCACCTTCCTATGCAAGGGTTTAGTTCAAAAAGTGCAATCTGTAACAAAACAGAGTAAAAACCTTTGTAATGCTTTGTGACTACAGAGTTGTTCAAATTTAGATGGTATTAGAATAGCTGAAGTAAAATTACTTACCTGAATTAACCGACAGAGGTGCTCGAGAGCCGTTGGAGACACCTAACCGTCCAGACGTTCCGGAATGGAGAGTACTAAAAGTGTGCGAAAAAGCCTGCGAAAATGCCAAGAAGGAGATGGCCGCCAGAGGTGGGACGCATCGCTATGGTGACGGTAGGGGCTGGGAATAATGATTGCGGCGGTGAGGGCAGTGATACCGCCCATGGTTGGCAGCCGGCCAGAAGCCACAATCCGATTATTGTGGCATTTCTGGCCGCAAGAAGGAGGCAGTAAACAAGCGTTTCTGAAGGGATCAGAAACCAAAGTAGAGGGCTGAGCAGAGAATTAACTCAGCCATAAAGCTGTCCAAAATGTAAAGAAAACATTTGTATACAATACAAAATATTAAGAAAAAAATACAATAATATGAATATAATGAAATAAAAACAGTAGTAAAATATAGTAAGTCAGTTTAGTTGTGTTAAATAAAGACTATATTTGGAATAGACTCACATGGGAGGCAAGCAGATAAGAAAGATGAGTTGGGAGGAGTCTGATGACTGGACTTGCTCGTTTATACGTTCTGATTGGTTAAACTTTTTACTTACTGTTAACTGTTTCTTTGCTGCTGGGAGTTTCAGTAAAGAAAAATAAGCAAATATGAAGCCTCCTGTCTTGCCATAAAATTTAGAGAGTATATAAGATATAGAATGATACAACAATCAGTAGCTGAAAAGCTACTCCAATTAACCAGGAATAATGACTCTATATCATGTGCACTGAGTTTCAATGAGAGTGTGTACAGAAGACCATCAACTAACTAATAAATGGTAGTGACGGTATAGTATTAACCCTGCTGTGCAAAGCACGATCACTAGAGTGGGTGGTCTATTCCATATACATACAATAGTATAGGTCTAGCAGATAGACAGCTCACAAGTTTCTAGTAAAGGGAAGGGGGGAAAAGGGGAAAAAAAAAGATAAATTGTGGCAGCTAGATTAAAACATAGTCCTCCAATATCAGGCGATGCTAAGATATAAGCAATGAAAAGTATCCGTATTATGATAGTGTCTACATCTAAATCTCCTAATACCTTTCTGCTAAAACCCCCTGTGCCTTCAAGGGTACCTATCTCTAATTCCCCTAGATAATTAGACAAAATGGACCTCACATTAATACTCAGAAATTAAACGTTAACACTCCTAATAATCGTGGTTTAAAAATAATGCGGTAGAACTAGCATTGCTGCATGATGTAAAATAGGATTACTATCTTAGATCTAATAAAAGGTATCCAAAAGTGTAGCACGCGCCCCTGACGAGCGCGTTTCGCCCAAGCTCATCAGAGGGGAACCAACTGTAAGGGACACTAGGTTTCAAAAGGGTAAGTAAGACTCTGATTGGTAAATTGTTAGCCCTCCTACTTGGGAGGGGAATAGGGTATTCTTGAACTTAACCGCTTATGATGATTTAGTAACAGTTTTTTCCGATAACTATTCCGATAATATTATTATTATTTTTTTTTATTGAGTTATTCATTTGTTGCATTTTAAACTTTCACAATTATGTAGTATATGATTCAAAGTAATATTCCATTAGATGAAACCCAAACTAATTTGTTAGGATTTTCCATTGATAATGTGTTGTGTAATATGTAGCAATAATTTAGTATACAATTAGAACTAATACGAAATTTAAAAACAAAAAAAAGTATAGATTTGTATTCTGAAATCTAGGAGAAAGCTAGTAAGGAATCCAGAACTCATCTTGGTTATTTCTTATTTTTTCTATTATATATTTCATTATTTTTATATATGTATTTGTTATTAGATTCTTTATATTACTTGCAAATAGTGACTTTTCTTTGAATAGTTTAAAGACATAGATACGTATGAAACATAATGTGTTTTTTACTTTTAAATATTTTGCATATGCATGTCCTAAACATTATAAACAACGTTATACGTTTATTTTCTTATGCTTTATATCATCACTTATAATATAAATACTTCTGCAAACTTAAGATAATAAGAAAGACTAGCATTTGAATCATTCATTTTCTTTTTCCTTAAATAAACATGCAGAAACTTTATCTGATATAACAAAGTACATTATAATTTTCTAGAACATTTTTTTTCTTTGGCTATTGTTAAATTAAACTCACAACTTTCTCTATGTAATTAATCACTGGGCAACAGGACCTCTAGTGATTCTGTTTAATGATAGGCAAAGGTTTGTAATCATATGAGACATGAAAGGGAGGAAACATACACAAACTGCAAGTACAGTATATGATTTCTGAGCTGTGTTCGGCTGAATCCATTGAGAGTTTAGCATCCGTTATAGCAGAGAATGACAAATCACAGTAATTCCAAAGAGGTTTACTGTGAACTTCAAATGAATGAAAAATAAAACAGATAGGTTAACGATTTAATGGCTTGTTCAAATAAATATTGTTGATTACGACTATTTAACAAATAATAAAATATTACAATCATGATTATATGATGTTGGTTAAGAAATTAAATACTTTTAATAAAATCAATGATGATGTTTGCACCGATATGGAATTGATTTAATGTGTTCTTGTTAGTTATTTGATTAATGTCTACAGAGTTTAAACATATGTTTAAAACACAGTGAATGTATTGCTAATACTGTGCCAATTATGACTGAATAAAGGCAGATAAAGACATTAACTAGGCAAAATTGAGGCAGGGTATTCTAAAATCAGGAATTCGAGGTTACATGCTCCCCAGCACGGCAGGAGTTTTTTTCGATTTTTTAAAAAAATATATTTAGCATTTTTCATAAAATTCAAAATAGAATCCAAAGCAAATTTGACAAAAAACTTGTACATACAATAGTATAGGTCTAGCAGATAGACAGCTCACAAGTTTATAGTAAAGGGAAGGGGGGAAAAGGGGGAAAAAAAAAAGATAAATTATGGCAGCTAGATTAAAACATAGTCCTCCAATATCAGGCGATGCTAAGATATAAGCAATGAAAAGTATCCGTATTATGATAGTGTCTACATCTAAATCTCCTAATACCTTTCTGCTAAAACCCCCTGTGCCTTCAAGGGTACCTATCTCTAATTCCCCTAGATAATTAGACAAAATGGACCTCACATTGATACTCGGAAATTAAACGTTAACACTCCTAATAATCGTGGTTTAAAAATAATGCGGTAGAACTAGCATTGCTGCATGATGTAAAATAGGATTACTATCTTAGATCTAATAAAAGGTATCCAAAAGTGTAGCACGCGCCCCTGACGAGCGCGTTTCGCCCAAGCTCATCAGAGGGGAACCAACTGTAAGGGACACTAGGTTTAAAAAGGGTAAGTAAGACTCTGATTGGTAAATTGTTAGCCCTCCTACTTAGGAGGGGAATAGGGTATTCTTGAACTTAACCCCTTATGATGATTTAGTAACAGTTTTTTCCGATAACTATTCCGATAATATTATTATTATTTTTTTTTTATTGAGTTATTCATATGTTGCATTTTAAACTTTCACAATTATGTAGTATATGATTCAAAGTAATATTCCATTAGATGAAACCCAAACTAATTTGTTAGGATTTTCCATTGATAATGTGTTGTGTAATATGTAGCAATAATTTAGTATACAATTAGAACTAATACGAAATTTTAAAACAAAAAAAAGTATAGATTTGTATTCTGAAATCTAGGAGAAAGCTAGTAAGGAATCCAGAACTCATCTTGGTTATTTCTTATTTTTTCTATTATATATTTCATTATTTTTATATATGTATTTGTTATTAGATTCTTTATATTACTTGCAAATAGTGACTTTTCTTTGAATAGTTTAAAGACATAGATACATATTAAACATAATGTGTTTTTTACTTTTAAATATTTTGCATATGCATGTCCTAAACATTAAAAACAACGTTATACGTTTATTTTCTTATGCTTTATATCATCACTTATAATATAAAAACTTCTGCAAACTTAAGATAATAAGAAAGACTAGCATTTGAATCATTCATTTTCTTTTTCCTAAAATAAACATGCAGAAACTTTATCTGATATAACAAAGTACATTATAATTTTCTAGAACATTTTCTTTCTTTGGCTATTGTTAAATTAAACTCACAACTTTCTCTATGTAATTAATCACTGGGCAACAGGACCTCTAGTGAATCTGTTTAATGATAGGCAAAGGTTTGTAATCATATGAGACATGAAAGGGAGGAAACATACACAAACTGCAAGTACAGTATATGATTTCTGAGCTGTGTTTGGCTGAATCCATTGAGAGTTTAGCATCCGTTATAGCAGAGAATGACAAATCACAGTAATTCCAAAGAGGTTTACTGTGAACTTCAAATGAATGAAAAATAAAACAGATAGGTTAACGATTTAATGGCTTGTTCAAATAAATATTGTTGATTACGACTATTTAACAAATAATAAAATATTACAATCATGATTATATGATGTTGGTTAAGAAATTAAATACTTTTAATAAAATCAATGATGATGTTTGCACTGATATGGAATTGATTTAATGTGTTCTTGTTAGTTATTTGATTAATGTCTACAGAGTTTAAACATATGTTTAAAACACAGTGAATGTATTGCTAATACTGTGCCAATTATGACTGAATAAAGGCAGATAAAGACATTAACTAGGCAAAATTGAGGCAGGGTATTCTAAAATCAGGAATTCGAGGTTACATGCTCTCCAGCACGGCAGGAGTTTTTTTCTATTTTTTTTTAAATATATTTAGCATTTTCCATAAAATTCAAAATAGAATCCAAAGCAAATTTGACAAAAAACTTGTGGTACATATGATTTAGAAAACAACAGAAGTAAAATGTTATAGAAAAATTTACAAAAATTGCTCATTTTATTCCTTTGACTAAATTACCCTCATCTCCAGAATTGGCTGAAATCTTTGTCAAAAAAATATATTGCTTACATGGTAACCCCAAAAAGAAGAAAAGAAGTGTAAACCTAGGACAGAATGTCCAGGAAACACTAGTGAGATATTGAACTGAGTGGCCTGTCACTTTAAAATAAAAATCGTTTAATTGGTATACAAGACCATGAACAAAAGAAAAGAAAATGATACATAATATAAAATAAATAAATAAACACACTCAGAGAGGGAAAGAGGGTAAATGAGAAGCTCAGGGAGCTAAGGGAGGAGCTTCAGCGAGGGGTAATAGGAGGTATAAGTAGTATATAGCTATATAGGTGTCCACCCAAGAGAAAGGGTATGTATATGAGAGAGATAGATAAATAGCTCTCTAGAGATACGGACATAAGCTATAGTGACAACTATAATAAGAAGATACTCCAACCCAGGGCTCGAGTCCTGCAGGAACGCGTGGGAACGGCGTTCCTGCACTTTTTCCACAGCAGGAACGCCGTTCCCATTACTAGTCCTGCAGGACCCAGGGCTGGCACAAGCGGCTGCGAGAGCAGGGGGAGCACAAATCCGAATCCCCTGCCTCTGACTGGGGACTCGGATTTTTAAACTCACCTCTCCCCCTGCAGTCAGTGGAGTCGTCCAGCCTCTCCTGATGATGTCAGTAGGAGGGGGCGTGACTTTCTCTGCTCTTCTCACAGGACCGCTGGGGAGCAGAGGAAGCCACGCCCCCTCCTCCTGACATCATCAGGAGAGGCCGGCTTACTCCACTGACTGCAGGCTGCAGGTTCCAGATCCTGTCCCACCCCTCCTGGCCCAAGGTAAGCCTCAGGGAGGGGGGAAGGCACTTTAGGTTTTTTTTTGTGTTTTTTTATCCCTTTCCTCAGTCCCTGTCCCTGTCCCCCTAGTTAAGGCCCTGTCCCCCCTCCTCAGTCCCTGTCCCCCTATTTAAGGCCCTGTCCCCCCTCCTCAGTCCCTGTCCCCATATTTAAGGCCCTGTCCCCCCTCCTCAGTCCCTGTCTCCCTCCTTAGTCCTTTTCCCCAGTCCATGCCGCCCTCCTCAAGCCCTATCCCCTTACTCAGTCCCTGTCCCCCTCCCCAGTCCCTGTCCCCCTATTTAAGGCCCTGTCCCCCCTCCTCAGTCCTGTCTCCCTCCTTAGTCCTTTTCCCCAGTCCATGCCCCCCTCCTCAAGCCCTATCCCCTTACTCAGTCCCTGTCCCCCTCCCCCAGTCCCTGTCCCCCTATTTAAGGCCCTGTCCCCCTCCTCAGTCCCTGTCCCCCTCCTCAGTCCCTGTCTCCCTCCTCAGTCCCTGTCTCCCTCCTCAGTCCCTGTCTCCCTCCTCAGTCCCTGTCTCCCTCCTCAGTCCCTGTCTCCCTCCTCAGTCCCTGTCTCCCTCAGTCCCTGTCCCCCTCCTAAGTCCCTTTCCTGAGTCCCTGTCCCCCTATTTAAGGCCCTGTCCCGTTACTCAGTCCCTGTCTCCCTCCTCAGTCCCTGTCCCTTTCCTCAGCCCCTGCCCCCCTCCTCAAGCCCTGTCCCCTTACTCAGTCCCTGTCTCCCTCCTCAGTCCCTGCCCCCCTCCTCAAGCCCTGTCTCCCTCCTCAGTCCTTGCCCCCCTCCTCAGTCCCTGCCCCTTTCCTCAGTCTCTGTCCCTTTCCTCAGTCTCTGTCCCTTTCCTCAGTCTCTGTCCCCCTCCTCAAGCCCTGTCCCCCTCCTCAGTCCCTGTCTCCCTCCTCAGTCCCTGTCTCCCTCCTCAGTCCCTGTCTCCCTCCTCAGTCCCTGTCTTCTTACTCAGGCCCTGTCCCCCTCCTCAGCCCCTGCTCCCTTCATCAGCCCCTGTCCCCCTCCTCAGCCTCTGTCCCCCTCCTCAGCCCATGGCCCCTTCCTCAGCCCATGCCCCCCTCCTCCTAAGCTCCTGTCCCTCTTCCTCAGCCCTGCCACCTTACTCAGCCCATGGCCCCTTCCTCAACCCATGCCCCCCCCCTCCTCCTAAGCTCTTGTCCCTTTTCCACAGCCCCTGTCCACCTTACTCAGCCCCTGTCCACCTTACTCAGCCCCTGTCCACCTTACTCGGCCCCTTTCCACCTTACTCAGCCCAGTGCTCTTACTCAGCCCCTGCATACGAGCATCAGCCCCTGTCCCCCTCCTCAGTCCCTGCCCCTATTCTTCAACTCTGCCCCTCTTCCTCAGCCCCTGTCCCTCTTCCTCAGCCCCTGTCCCTCTTCCTCAGCCCCTGCCCATCTTCCTCAGCCCCTGCCCCTCTTCCTCAGCCCCTGTCCCTCTTCCTCAGCCCCTGTCCCTCTTCCTCAGCCCCTGTCCCTCTTCCTCAGCCCCTGTCCCTCTTCCTCAGCCCCTGCCCATCTTCCTCAGCCCCTGTCCCTCTTCCTCAGCCCCTGTCCCTCTTCCTCAGCCCCTGTCCCTCTTCCTCAGCCCCTGTCCCTCTTCCTCAGCCCCTGTCCCTTTCCTCAGCCCCTGTCCCCCTCCTCAGCCCCTCAGTTCCTGTCCCTTTCCTCAGCCCCTATCCCTTACCTCAGCCCATGTCCCCTTCCTCAGCCCATGCCCCCCCCCACCCTCCTAAGCTCCTGTCCCTCTTCCTCAGCTCCTGTCCCCCTCCTCAGCCCCGTGCCCTTACTCAGCCCCTGCATACATGCGTATAATTTTTGGGGGGTGAGGGGGAGGGGGGGGGGTGTGGATCTGGATCTGGGGTGAGTTCCTGCACTTTTTTACCCAGGACTTGACCCCTGCTCCAACCTCAATAAAGGTTACACTAGAGGACACTATTTAGACCAGTGTTGCATACACTGACTATTGAGATAGGATGAGTCCTCAGTGTGAACAATGCCAACTAAAAATAGAACGAGATTCCAGCCCCAGTTAATGGCTACACTAAAGGATATATCTTAGACCAGTGTTACATAGTAACTCACACTGGCTACTGTGATCGAATAAATCCCCAGTGAAAACATTCCATTACAAAAGAGTTAGCTCATACATGCCCTATGTACCGCTCCATACAGGCTGCAAACCCTCTTTCCCTAACTATACACCACAAACAGTGTTAAAGAAAATAAAGTGCTGTGGTTAAAAAATCATAATCTGCCTAACGTGTTTCGGCGCTATGAAAAGCGCCTTTCTCAATGGCTATCAACAAGGAAATGAACACGGACTCGTGTTAAATATGTTAAGCGGTATAATTTGGGCCAATCAGCGGTAAGTGTGGGCAGCGTTCTGTTAGACGCAATAGCCGTTACGATTGGTTCACCAGTCCATCAATCATGTGGTTAAACACCAATCGGAGACAGGGGAGGATAAGGGGCGGAGCTAAGTGCCGATCCTGGAACGCATGTGTATTGCGTTACCATGGACACTTGTTCCTACACAAGCCCGATCTCCAGCACCCATATGTATCTAAACGACGTGATTATAATCAGTGGGAAACACTGGAGCTCAGGGGGGATAACAAGCCTAATTATGCATTGTCTTAAAAATAAATGGCAACACACATTTATAAGGGTATTCCCAGCCTGACTCAGATGAAAGCACTAGTGTGCAGAAATGATTCCCATTAAGAACGTAACACGGGGGTTAGGATTTAAAATGAGATGGTGCTAGTAACATAACACAGCTTACCACTAAGTGGCTATAGTATATATTGACCGCTATTGATTCCTCAAAAGTTCATGAAAATGACAT
The DNA here is from genome assembly GCF_036172605.1 of Pelobates fuscus. Lineage (NCBI taxonomy): Eukaryota > Metazoa > Chordata > Amphibia > Anura > Pelobatidae > Pelobates > Pelobates fuscus. Next base: position 479,738,223 of record NC_086317.1, read on the forward strand.
ATTAACATAATGATACATACAATGAATATACTTAGTGACAAGCAACTAATATATAACCATAAGAAGGATTGTTATGATGCAATAAAAGGGGTGAATGTGAAGCCTTCATTAAGGCCATTTGGGGATAGGGTATTTAGTGTCTGAATCCAGAAGCATTCTCTCCTCTTTAGGATCAGATCCAGATCACCTCCTCTTATCCCCACATTAACCTTTTCAACCCCTGCAAACCTAAAGCATCTAAATGTCTCGCTGTGGTGTACTCTAGCATGTCTAGCCATGGGGGTATCCCTGTCAGATGAAACTGAATGAATATGTTCCATCATTCGTCTCTTAAAGGGACGTATAGTTTTTCCTATGTATTTTTTACCGCACTTGCATGTGAGAAGGTAGACTAGTCCAGTTGAATTGCAGTAAAAAAATTGATTGGAATTGTTTGTGTGCCTGAGGAGTTTTTGATGGACTTGGAATCTTTATCTATGTAGCGACAGGCTACACAGTGTCCACACTGATAAGTACCGTACACATTAAGCCAACTTTTTTTACTTACATTACGTTTGGAAAGGTGACTTGGTACTAACATATCTTTAAGATTTTTGCCCCTTTTAGCTGTTATTGAGACATGTGGGGGGATCACATCTTTTAGATGTCGATCTTGTGTAAGTAACCCCCAAAAAATAATATCTGCCAGGGGCTCTCAATAGAGATATCGCGAACATAAAATTTTCCGTTCGCGAACGGCGAACACGAATTTCCACAAATGTTCGCGAACGGGCGAACCGCCATAGACTTCAATAGGCAGGCGAATTTTAAACCCACAGGGACTTTTTCTGGCCACAATAGTGATGGAAAAGTTGTTTCAAGGGGACTAACACCTGGACTGTGGCATGCACTGGGGGATCCATGGCAAAACTCCCATGGAAAATTACATAGTTGATGCAGAGTCTGGTTTTAATCCATAAAGGGCATAAATCACCTAACATTCATAAATTGTTTGGAATAACCTGCTTTAAAACATCAGGTATGATGTTGTATCGATCAGGTAGTGTAAGGGTTACGCCCGCTTCACAGTGACAGACCAAACTCCCCGTTTAACGCACCGCAAAAAAACGCAAACAGTCCATTTGCACAACCGCAAACTCCCCATTTGCACAAGGTTGGATACCAAGCTAGCCATGTCCCGTTCCTTGTCCTCACTGATGTCATTGAGGGTCTCTTCCTCCACCCAGCCACGTACAACACCAAGGGTCCCCGAAAGGTGACAACAAGCCCCCTGGGACGCCTGCTGTGTTTGGTCTTCCACCTCCTCAAAGCCACCTTCCTCCTCTGACTCCTCTTCTTCAGACACCTCTCACTGCATTGCCTCTCTCTGCTTTATTATAAGGTGTGTTAAGTAGTACTATTCCTATCGTTTAATCCCTGTTTCGTCCCCTATCAGTGGACGTGTATATGGCATCGATTTTAGGAACCGGGAGATGGAAAAAGATGCTTGGTCGGTCCTCCTACTTCAAATTTGGGGCACTGCGCGTGCAATCTAATGTGCCACCAGATAGGAGTGGTGTGTTAAGTAGTACTATTCTTATCAGTTTAATCCCTGTTACGTCCCCCTTATCAGGCCTTTTTTAGTCGAATGTATCGCCCACTGTCAGTCCCTTCGGGATCCATCCCTCATTCCTCTTAATAAAGGTGAGGTAATCTAGACTTTTTTGACCTAGGCGACTTCTCTTCTCAGTGACAATACCTCCTGCTGCACTGAAGGTCCTTTCTGACAGGACACTTGAAGCGGGGCAGGCCAGAAGTTCTATCGCAAATTGCGATAGCTCAGGCCACAGGTCAAGCCTGAATACCCAGTAGTCAAGGGGTTCATCGCTCCTCAGAGTGTTGATATCTGCAGTTAAGGCGAGGTAGTCTGCTACCTGTCGGTCGAGTCGTTCTCTGAGGGTGGACCCCGAAGGGCTGTGGCGATGCATAGGACTTAAAAAGCTCTGCATGTCCTCCATCAACAACACATCTGTAAAGCGTCCTGTCCTTGCCGGCGTGGTCGTGGGAGGAGGAGGATTACTTTCACCTCTTCCCTGTTAGATTCACGTTGTGCTGTGACATCACCCTTATACGCTGTGTAAAGCATACTTTTAAATTTATTTTGGAACTGCTGCATCCTTTCCGACTTGCGGTAATTTGGTATCATTTCAGGCACTTTCTGCTTATACCGGGGGTCTAGTAGCGTGGACACGCAGTACATGTCGTTCTCCTTCAGCCTTTTTTTTTTTTTTTTTTCAATTCTTTATTTATCAAGTCATGCTTTACATCTTGTACAAAAGGGGAGGCAGTGTACAGAAGGTTTTGTGTAAATCACGTAGCGTTTTACAGTATGCATACAGTAGTATTTTATATCATCTCTATGTCTCAACAATATTCCATGTGCATTCATTGGTAGAGCGTTTAGTTACTCTGCTTTTGGGGGTCACCCCTCTGTATCTTCTGCTTCCTATTTGGGTCATTTATTGCATGCATGAGCGTTCAATATTTTGAGGAGGAAAGAAGAAAAGGGTTGAAACGAAAGATAATAGTATATCCAGTGGAGGAAAAGGTGGGAGAGGGGGTGGGGGGGGGGCGCCAGGGAGGAATCGCATCCATCCCGTGGAGATTGGTCGCTGTTAGCTAGAGTGCTTGTCTTTTTGTTTTCTGTCAAATACAGCTCGAGCTTTTGTGTGGTGTCTGTGAGTGTCAGCGGTTCGTGTAGTCTTCCCATGGCTCCCAGATTTTTAGGAATAGCGGGTAGGTATCCCTGAGTTGTGCCGTGAGCTTGTCCATAAGATGGGCTTCTTTTATGTTCTGTGTCACTCTATCCATGTGGGGCATGTCAGTGTGTAGCCATGTCTGTGCCATGGCCCGTCTAGCCGCCAGGTTAATTTTGTTGAGTAATTTTTGTTCTTTGTGTGTGAGGTCATCTAGTGGTCTTGTTGTGAGGAATGTCCCTGGCTCAGGTTGAATAGGTTTGTGTAGTACTGCTGCCAAGAGGTTGGCAATGTTTTCCCAGAAGCTTTTCGCTTTAGGGCACATCCACCACATGTGGAGATAGGTTCCCTTGTCCGCACACCCCCTCCAGCAAGTGTCCGTTGTTGTTTTTCCCATTCTATATTGTTTGACTGGTGTGGTGTACCACCTCATGAGTGTTTTGTAGCATTACTCCTGGTGTAGTACACAGGTGTAGCCTCCCATATGTCCTGCCATTCCCCGCTTTCTAATGGGTTCTATAGTTCTAATTCCCACTGTGCCACGTACGCGGGTGTCTGTGATTCGGTTGATGGTGCATTTAGTTGTGTATATAAGAGCGTTATGAGGCCAGCCCGTGGTGCTTCCCTGGTGCACAGTGTTTCAAAAAAAGTCGGTCTGGCCATAGCTGCTGTGCGAATGTGTGGTTTTCTGGTGAAATCCCTAAGTTGGATATACCTAAAATAGTCTTTCGTGTTTAAAGGGGCTAACGTTTTTAGGTTGTCAAAGGATCGGAGTGTGCCCGCCTGATAAAGCTGATGATACCTCTGTATGCCCGTGTTTTCAATGTTTCGGAAGTCTTTAGCCGTGAGGCCGGGCGTGAAAGCTTTATTTCTGAGGTATGGGGTTAGGGGAGATATCGGGTGGGATAGTGCATATTTATGTGTTGTAGCGTCCCATATCCTGATGGAGTTCATGATGGCCAGGCAGGTTCCTTCAGCCTTTTTATACGAGGGTCCCTCAACAGGCACGACAGCATGAAAGACCCCATTTGCACAAGGTTGGATGCCGAGCTACTCATGTCCCGTTCCTCGTCCATAGTGATCTCACTGAAGGTATGTTCTTCCCCCCAGCCACGTACAACACCACGGGTACCAGATAGGTGACAACGAGCACCCTGGGATGCCTGTTGTGGTTGGTCTTCCTCCTCCTCCTCAAAGCCACATTCCTCCTCTGACTCCTCTTCCTCACAATCCTCTTCCAGTGTTGCCACAGGTCCAGCAAGCGATGCTGATAAGGCTGTTTCTGGTAGTGATGGTGACCACAACTCTTCCTCTTCCTCTTCACGCTCATCTACAGCCTGATCCAGCACTCTTCGCAGGGCACGCTCCAGGAAGAAAATAAATTGCTGATGGTGCCTTCGGTGCGACTGACTAGGTTTGTCACCTCCTCAAAAGGACGCATGAGCCTACAGGCATTGCACATGAGCGTCCAGTAACGTGGCAAAAAAATTCCAAACTCCGCAGAGGCCGTCCTAGCACCCCGGTCATACAAATAGTCGTTAACGGCTTTTTCTTGTTGGAGCAGGCGGTCGAACATTAGGAGTATTGAATTCCAACGTGTCGGGCTGTCGCAAATCAAGCGCCTCACTGGCATGTTGTTTCGCCGCTGGATATCTGAAAAGTGCGCCATGGCCGTGTAGGAACGACTGAAATGGCCACACACCTTCCTGGCCTGCTTCAGGACATCCTGTAAGCCTGGGTACTTATCCACAAAGCGTTGTACGATCAGATTACACACATGTGCCATGCATGGCTTATGTGTCAACTTGCCCAAATTCAATGCCGCCAACAAATTTCTTCCGTTGTCACAAACCACTTTGCCAATCTCCAGTTGGTGCGGAGTAAGCCACTGATCCACCTGTGCGTTCAGGGTGGACAGGAGTGCTTGTCCGGTGTGACTCTCTGCTTTCAGGCAAGTCAACCCCAAGACGGCATGACGCTGCCGTATCCGGGATGTGGAAAAGTATCTGGGGAGCTGGGGGGGTGCCGTTGATGTGGAGCAAGACACAGCAGCAGAAGAGGACTCAGCCGAGGAGGTTATGGAAGAGGATGGAGTAGGAGGAGTAGAGGAGGTGGCAGCAGGCCTTCCTGCAAGTCATGACAGTGTCACCAACTCCTCTCCAGAGCCACGCATTCCATGCTTGGCAGCCGTCAGCAGGTTTACCCAATGCACAGTGCAGGTGATATACCTGCCCTGACCATGCTTTGCAGACAGGTATCAGTGGTCAGATGGACCCTTGCCCCAACACTGTGTGCCAGACATGCCATTACTTCCTTTTGCACAATCGAGTACAGGTTGGGGATTGCCTTTTGTGCAAAGACATTTTGGCCGGGTACCTTCCACTCCGGTGTCCCAATAGCTAAAATTTTTTGGAATGCCTCAGACTCCACCAGCTTGTATGGTAAAAGCTGGCGGGCTAAGAGTTCAGACAAGCCAGCTGTCAGATGCCAGGCAAGGGGGTGACGTTGTGACATTGGCTTCTTACGCTCAAACATGTCCTTGACAGACACCTGAATGTGGGCAGATGAGCAGGAACTGCTCAAGGCAAGAGACGGAGTGGCGGATGGTTGAGAGGGGGCAAGGAGGACAGCAGTGGTTGACGTGGCTGAAGATGCTGGACCAGGAGGAGGATGGCGGCTTTGAGTTTGTGTGCTGCTTGTACTCATGTGTTGATCCCATAGGCGTTTGTGATGTGCGATCATGTGCCTTTGCAAAGCAGTTGTACCTAGGTGGGTGTTGGACTTCCCACAACTGAGTTTCTTTTGGCACAGGTTGCAAATGGCATCGCTGTTGTCAGAGGCAGACACACAAAAAAAATGCCACACTGCTGAGCTCTGCAATGACAGCATTCTGGTGGTGGCAACAGCATGTGTTGATTGGCGTGCTGTCTGGCTGACCCCGGGTGCCGATGCATGCTGTCTGACTGTGCCACTAGCTCCTTGCAACAACCTCCCCCTGCTTCCAACTCATCTCCTCCTCCTCTCTGTCTCCCCATCTGAACTTTCCCCCTGTTCTTCTTCTTGCCGAGCGGGCACCCACGTGACATCCATGGACGCATCGTCATCATCAACCGCTTCGCTTGTATCTGACAACTCAGAAAAGGAAGCAGCAGCGGGTACAACATCATCATCATCACACCGTACCTCCATGTGTTTAATGCTGCCTGCCTGATACATATCCCTGTTATCTACATCCTCTAGCAATAATGGTTGCGCATGACTCATTTCTTCAAACGGGTGTGTGAATAACTCCTCTGACATACCAAGTAAAGCGGCTGTGGTGCTAGTTTTGGTGGTGGCGGCAGGCGGGTGAGAGGTATCTTGAGAGGTGCCTGAAGCTAAGCTGGAGGAGGATGGTGCGTCAAGGTTCCGAGCGGAGGCTGTACAAGATTGGGTGTCCTGTGTTAGCCAGTCAACTATGTCCTCAGAACTTTTCAAGTTCAGGGTACGTGGCTTCTGAAAACTGGGCATTATTCTAGGGCAAAAGGGAATCACAGCACCACGACCACGACGGCCCCTGTGGGGTGGCCTGCCTCTGCCTGTCATTTTTTGGGGGATTAGTGGTACTATAAGTGCAAGCTACTGTGAGACCAGATATGATTGGCAATGTGAACTGTAAGAGTTCTGCAGAGCACACACTGTAGGCCTGAGACACCCGCTTGAAGACAAGTAACTGCTATTCAATCTATAACAGTGAAAAACAAATTTTGGTTTTAAAAGCACGCTATAGAGACACCAGATATGATTGGCAATGTGCACTGGAACAGTTCTGCAGAGCACACACTGTAGGCCTGAGACACCCGCTTGAAGACAAGTAACTGCTATTCAATCTATAACAGTGAAAAACACATTTTGGTTTTAAAAGCACGCTATAGAGACACCAGATATGATTGGCAATGTGCACTGGAACAGTTCTGCAGAGCACACACTGTAGGCCTGAGACACCCGCTTGAAGACAAGTAACTGCTATTCAATCTATAACAGTGAAAAACAAATTTTGGTTTTAAAAGCACGCTATAGAGACACCAGATATGATTGGCAATGTACTGGAACAGTTCTGCAGAGCACACACTGTAGGCCTGAGACACCCGCTTGAAGACAAGTAACTGCTATTCAATCTATAACAGTGAAAAACTAATTTTGGTTTTAAAAGCACGCTATAGAGACACCAGATATGATTGGCAATGTGCACTGGAACAGTTCTGCAGAGCACACACTGTAGGCCTGAGACACCCGCTTGAAGACAAGTAACTGCTATTCAATCTATAACAGTGAAAAACAAATTTTGGTTTTAAAAGCACGCTATAGAGACACCAGATATGATTGGCAATGTGCACTGGAACAGTTCTGCAGAGCACACACTGTAGGCCTGAGACACCCGCTTGAAGACAAGTAACTGCTATTCAATCTATAACAGTGAAAAACTAATTTTGGTTTTAAAAGCACGCTATAGAGACACCAGATATGATTGGCAATGTGCACTGGAACAGTTCTGCAGAGCACACACTGTAGGCCTGACACACCCGCTTGAAGACAAGTAACTGCTATTCAATCTATAACAGTGAACAAAAAAAATTTGGTTTTAAAAGCACGCTATAGAGACATAAGATATGATTGGCAATGTGCACTGGAACAGTTCTGCAGAGCACACATTGTAGGCCTGACACACCCGCTTGAAGACAAGTAACTGCTATTCAATCTATAACAGTGAAAAACAAATTTTGGTTTTAAAAGCACGCTATAGAGACACCAGATATGATTGGCAATGTGCACTTGAACAGTTCTGCAGAGCACACACTGTAGGCCTGAGACACCCGCTTGAAGACAAGTAACTGCTATTCAATCTATAACAGTGAAAAACAAATTTTGGTTTTAAAAGCACGCTATAGAGACACCAGATATGATTGGCAATGTGCACTGGAACAGTTCTGGAGAGCACACGCTGAAGGAAGGACTGACAGAGCCGCTTGAAGGACACTGACTGGCTGCTATTAGCCTACACTAGAAACCTTTTTTCTTTGTAAAAGCACGCTAAAGAGACACCAAATATGATTGGCAACTGTCAAAACACGCTGGAACAGGTCTACAGAGCACACGCTGAAGTAGGCCTGACACCCAGACGCTTGCAGACAACTAACTGCTCTTCTATTACAGTGAAAAAAAATTATTTCTTTTAAATCTAAAGCTTAAGCTATTGTTAAAACAGATATGAGTGGTGGCACTGGGCAAGAGGGCACAGTATCCACTGTGAACCTCACACAGAAGCTGGCAGGCAGGCAACTGCTCTTCTATTACAGTGGAAACAAAATTTTGGTTGTAAAAGCACGCTATAGAGACACCAGATATGAGTGGCAACTGTCAAAGTACGCTGGCAGGGTTGTGCAGGGCACACACTGAAGGAAGGCCTGACAGAGCCGCTTGAAGGACACTGACTGGCTGCTATTAGCTTACACTGGAAACCTTTTTTCTTTGTAAAAGCACGCTATAGAGACACCAGATATGAGTGGCAATTGTCAAAGTACGCTGGCAGGGTTGTGCAGGGCACACGCTGAAGGAAGGCCTGACAGAGCCGCTTGAAGGACACTGACTGGCTGCTATTAGCTTACACTGGAAACCTTTTTTCTTTGTAAAAGCACGCTAGAGAGACACCAGATATGATTGGCAACTGTCAAAGCACGCTGGCACAGGTCTGCAGAGCACACGCTGAAGTAGGCCTGACACCCAGATGCTTGCAGACAACTAGCTGACCTTCTATTACAGTGAAAAAAAATTATTTCTTTAAAATCTAAAGCTTAAGCTATTGTTAAAACAGATATGAGTGGTGGCACTGACTGTGCAAATGGGCAAGGCATCCAACCTGACACAGAAGCTGGCAGGCAGGCAACTGCTCTTCTATTACAGTGAAAATAAATTATTTCTTTAAAATCTAAAGCTTAACCAATTGTTAAAACAGATATGAGTGGTGGCACTGACTGTGCAAATGGGCAAGGCATCCAACCTGACACAGAAGCTGGCAGGCAGGCAACTGCTCTTCTATTACAGTAAAAAAAATGATTTCTTTAAAATCTAAAGCTTAAGCTATTGTTAAAACAGATATGAGTGGTGGCACTGACTGTGCAAATGGGCAAGGCATCCAACCTGACACAGAAGCTGGCAGGCAGGCAACTGCTCTTCTATTACAGTGAAAAAAAAATGATTTCTTTAAAATCTAAAGCTTAAGCTATTGTTAAAACAGATATGAGTGGTGGCACTGACTATGTAAATGGGCAAGGCATCCAACCTGACACAGAAGCTGGCAGGCAGGCAACTGCTCTTCTATTACAGTGAAAATAAATTATTTCTTTAAAATCTAAAGCTTAACCAATTGTTAAAACAGATATGAGTGGTGGCACTGACTGTGCAAATGGGCAAGGCATCCAACCTGACACAGAAGCTGGCAGGCAGGCAACTGCTCTTCTATTACAGTAAAAAAAATGATTTCTTTAAAATCTAAAGCTTAAGCTATTGTTAAAACAGATATGAGTGGTGGCACTGACTGTGCAAATGGGCAAGGCATCCAACCTGACACAGAAGCTGGCAGGCAGGCAACTGCTCTTCTATTACAGTGAAAAAAAAATGATTTCTTTAAAATCTAAAGCTTAAGCTATTGTTAAAACAGATATGAGTGGTGGCACTGACTGTGCAAATGGGCAAGGCATCCAACCTGACACAGAAGCTGGCAGGCAGGCAACTGCTCTTCTATTACAGTGAAAAAAAAATGATTTCTTTAAAATCTAAAGCTTAAGCTATTGTTAAAACAGATATGAGTGGTGGCACTGACTATGCAAATGGGCAAGGCATCCAACCTGACACAGAAGCTGGCAGGCAGGCAACTGCTCTTCTATTACAGTGAAAAAAAAATGATTTCTTTAAAATCTAAAGCTTAAGCTATTGTTAAAACAGATATGAGTGGTGGCACTGACTGTGCAAATGGGCAAGGCATCCAACCTGACACAGAAGCTGGCAGGCAGGCAACTGCTCTTCTATTACAGTGAAAACAAATTATTTCTTTAAAATCTAAAGCTTAACCAATTGTTAAAACAGATATGAGTGGTGGCACTGACTGTGCAAATGGGCAAGGCATCCAACCTGACACAGAAGCTGGCAGGCAGGCAACTTCTCTTCTATTACAGTAAAAAAATGATTTCTTTAAAATCTAAAGCTTAAGCTATTGTTAAAACAGATATGAGTGGTGGCACTGACTGTGCAAATGGGCAAGGCATCCAACCTGACACAGAAGCTGGCAGGCAGGCAACTGCTCTTCTATTACAGTGAAAAAAAAATGATTTCTTTAAAATCTAAAGCTTAAGCTATTGTTAAAACAGATATGAGTGGTGGCACTGACTATGCAAATGGGCAAGGCATCCAACCTGACACAGAAGCTGGCAGGCAGGCAACTGCTCTTCTATTACAGTGAAAAAAAAAAATGATTTCTTTAAAATCTAAAGCTTAAGCTATTGTTAAAACAGATATGAGTGGTGGCACTGACTGTGCAAATGGGCAAGGCATCCAACCTGACACAGAAGCTGGCAGGCAGGCAACTGTTCTTCTATTACAGTGAAAACAAATTATTTATTTTAAATCTAAAGCTTAACCAATTGTTAAAACAGATATGAGTGGTGGCACTGGGCAAGTAGGCACAGTATCCAATGTGAACCTCACACAGAAGCTGGCAGGCAGGCACCTGCAATTACATTACACAGGAAAAAAAAAAAAAAAGCAGCCTGATGTTATAGCCCTAAAAAGGGCTTTTTGGGGTGCTGTCCTTACAGCAGAGATCAGATGAGTCCTTCAGGATTGTAGTGGACACTGAATACCCTAGCCTAGCTATCAATTTCCCTATCTAATCAGCAGCAGCTAAACTTTCCCTCCTCTCACTAAGCATGCAGCTTCAGAATGAATCGAAAATGGATGCTGGGAGGGAGGTTGGAGGGTGTGGAAGGGAGGGAGTGCTGCTGATTGGCTGGAATGTGTCTGCTGACCGAGAGGCACAGGGTCAAAGTTTGCCCAATGATGACGAATAGGGGGCGGATCGAACCGCCCATGTGTTCGCCCGCGGTGGCGAACGCGAACACGCTAAGTTCGCCAGGAACTGTTCGCGGGCGGACAGTTCGGTACATCACTATTCATCAACTTTCAGCATGCTTCAGGAAAGGAAATGCAGATAGGAGAACCGTAGGATGAAAACCATAATTCAAATAAAAAGGACTATTTTATGTAGAATCACAAACCATATGGTTATGTGCAAACTCAGACCAACCCAATTACCTTAATGCACAGTTAGGGCCAGATTAAGAGCCCAGTGGGCCTGGTGCTGACAATTATGATGGGCCTAATTACAAAATCTTATTGACCAAAAACACTAAAACAGTCCTACCTCCTAAGCGTCATGTATCTGATGGAGATGATGCTGGAGGGAATCTCATAGGATGCAGCTATGAGAAAACACATACTGTAGCAGATGGTATCAGGGCTGTCCTAAAAGACTGTAATATTATTGCAATTCGTGTGTTATTTTTGTTCCTATGGTTAAAATGTATGTGGGATTCGTATAATTGTTCGGTAGTTTCCATCCGTACTCCATATGAATGTAAACTACCGAGCCAATAGACCACCCCAGAGAGAAGTGTGTACCTTATTAATCGTTCACACTTCTCTAACCGCAGGTTAATTGGTACTTTAGTGCTGTATCTGGGTGGCCGCTGTTCGGTATCCGAACACGTCGCGGCGGCCATCTTACGCACGAAAATCTCAGCGGTGTTTGTCGTCGAGTGTCTGGAACTCAAATCGGACACTCGATTACCCGAAAACCGCTGAGACCTCCATGGCTCCGTAACTCCCGAACGGGAAGGCTAATTATTCTCCCGTTCAGTAGTTTCAAAGTACCGAACAAGGGGGTTCATACGAATCCAAGATTAATCGTGGATGGCAGTATTTGATGTGTATTTTACCTCCCGAACGAAGAGGTGCGGTCGGTCAAATTACACCCTCCACCTAACTCCCGAACCCCTGGACCGATCTGGGTGATTTTTGTATATGTTAGTCACCCAGATCAGGGGTAACCCCAGGATTATTGTAACTGCTTGTAACTGCTTGTTTTGGGGTAGATTCAGAACTGGGGGAAAACTACAGTAATGGGATTAAGTGTCATACTGAGGGGAGGAGATGTGTGGGAGGTAACGGTTATACTATTGGATACTGTCCTAATTAATGTGAATCCCTCCCTTGCATGGGAGAATGCTTTATAAGGAGACTGTGTGGATTAAAAGTCAGTTCTGCTCTTGATGCTGTGTGTCGTCCAGTCATTGGGATCTGTATGGTGATATTCTTGGATTACTTTATTTGCTGGAATTACTGCTTCATGGTGTTTTTACTACTTGTTCCTGAGCCTCACTGGGATCTATAGTGGAGTTAACCTGTGGAATATCAGGCCTCCTCTACACATACCCTATGCTAATCTCACGCTTTCAAGTAAACCCATACCCCCTAACAGCAGTGTCCAGGAAATAAGGAAGTCTATGGATGGGGTAAAAGGGTGGGCTACTTACACAAATGACATAACCAGAACTGCCGAAAGGGACGAACATACACATAAATGGGGCATTTCTGTGCCCCCATGTCTCCCAGTGTCCCCATGTCACTAGGACACTAGGGGACATTGAGAGACTTGGGACACTGGGAGACCTGGGGACACTGAGATACTAGGGAACAATGGGAGACCTGGGGACACAGACTCTTGGGGACAATAGGAGACATGGGGACACTAGATGACTGAGACATGAGGGGACACTGGGAGACATGGGGCACTGAGACAATGTGATACATAGGTGACACTGTGATATATAGGGAACACTGGAGACTTGATAAAGACCTGGGTACAGGTCAAAACGTTGCAGTATCCAATAAACCAACTTAAATCTAACACAGTGAGTGCCTGAGAATTTTTTTATTTTATACTAGGGACACTGAGACACTTTAGGGCAATGTTAGAAATGGGGACACAAAGAGACTAGGGGACACTGAGACACTATGGATACTAAGACACTGCAGACACTGAGAGACACCAGGGACACTGGGAGAGATGGGCCACTGAGACACTCTGATACATAGGGGACACTGTGATACATAGGGGACACTGGAGACTTGATAAAGACCTGGATACAGGTCAAAACGTTGCGGTGTCCAATAAACCTGCTTAAATCTATCACAGTGAGTGCCTGAGATTTTTTCTTTTATACTAGGAGACACTGAGACACTAGGAGACATGGGGACACTGGGAGACATTGGGACACTGGGAGACTAGGAAACACTGAGACATTAGGGACACTGGCACACTACGGACATTAAGAGACACCAGGGACACTGGGAGACATGGGGATACTGACATACTAGGGACACTGGCTGGGAGACATGGGGACACTGGGAGTGCCCCATGTATCCCAGGTCTCAAAGTCGCCCAGTGTCCCCATCTCTCCCTGTGTCCCCCAGTGTCCCCATGTCTCTCAGTGTCCCCTAGTGTCTCAGTGTCTTCATGCTGCCCAGTGTCATACATGGGGACTCTGGGAGACTAGGGGACTCTGGGAGACTAGGGACACAGACACTAGGGACACTGAGAGACACCAGGGACATTGGGAGACATGAGGACACTGAGAGACTAGGGGCCAATGTCTCAATGTCCCCAAGTCTCTCACCGTCCCCATGTCTCGCAGGCCCGGAGCAGCTGTCTGGCCTCTCTGTGCAGAGCTGCTCCCCCACGGATCAGTGAGTAGAGAGAGGCAGGGAGGGAGATGCTGTAACTTCTTATCCCTGCCTCTCTCCACATAAACAGCGACCCCTACTGGCCGGTGCTGATATTGCAGAATAATCTCCGTTTTTACTCTGTTTATTACTGCAATACCGGCACCGGCTAGGCGGCCTCAAATACCTGAGAAATATTTCTGAGAAATACCTGGCAACCATAAGAAATACATGAGCAATACCTGGCAACCCTAAGAGTAGTGAGATATATAAAAGAAAAAAAAAAATTTTTAAATCAATGGGCCTGTCCCATGGGCCTGGGCTTGGAGCTGCAGCTCCATCAGCCCCTATGTTAATCCGGCCCTGACCTCCTCTACTCCTCCTACTCCATCCTCTTCCATAACCTCCTCGGCTGAGTCCTCTTCTGCTGCTGCGTCTTGCTCCACATCAACGGCACCCCCCCAGCTCCCAGGTACTATTCCACATCCCGGATACGGCAGTGTCACGCCGTCTTGGGTTTGACTTGCTTGAAAGCAGAGAGTCACACCGGACAAGCACTCCTGTCTGCCCTGAACGCACAGGTGGAAAAGTGGCTGACTCCGCAGCAACTGGATATCGGCAAAGTGGTTTGTGACAACGGAACAAATTTTTTAGCGGCATTAAAGTTGGGCAAGTTGACACATGTGCCGTGCATGGCACATGTGTGTAATCTGATCGTACAACGCTTTGTGCATAAGTACACAGGCTTACAGGATGTCCTGAAGCAGGGCAGGAAGGTGTGTGGCCATTTCAGGCGTTCCTACACGGCCATGGCTCACTTTCCCGATATCCAGCGGCGAAACAACATGCCAGTGAGGCGCTTGATTTGCGACAGCCCGACACGTTGGAATTCAATACTCCTAATGTTCGACCGCCTGCTCCAACAAGAAAAAGCTGTTAATGAATTTTTGTATGACCGGGGTGCTAGGACGGCCTCTGCGGAGTTGGGAATTTTTTTGCCACGTTACTGGACGCTCATGCGCAATGCCTGTAGGCTCATGCGTCCTTTTGAGGAGGTGACAAACCTAGTCAGTCCCACCGAAGGCACCATCAGCGACATCATAACATTTGTTTTCTTCATGGAGCGTGCCCTGTGAAGAGTGCTGGATCAGGCCGTAGATGAGCGTGAAGAGGAAGAGGAAGAGTTGTGGTCACCATCACCACCAGAAACAGCCTTATCAGCATCGCTTGCTGGACCTGCGGCATCGCTGGAAGAGGATTGTGAGGAAGAGGAGTCAGAGGAGGAATGTGAGGAGGAGGAGGAGGAAGACCAACAGCAACAGGCATCCCAGGATGCTCTTTGTCACCTATCTGGTACCCGTGGTGTTGTACGTGGCTGGGGGAAGAACATACCTTCATTGACATCAGTGAGGAGGAGGAACGGGAAATGAGTAGCTCGGCATCCGACCTTGTGCAAATGGGGTCTTTCATGCTGTCGTGCCTGTTGAGGGACCCTCATATAAAAAGGCTGAAGGAGAATGACCTGTACTGGGTGTCCACGCTACTAGACCCCCGGTATAAGCAGAAAGTGGCGGAAATGTTACCGAATTACAAATAGTCGGAAAGGATGCAGCATTTCAAAATAAATTAAAAAGTATGCTTTACACAGCATATAAGGGTGATGTCACAGCACAACGGGAATCTAACAGGGGGAGAGGTGGAAGTCATCCTCCTCCTCCTCCCACGACCACGCCGGCAAGGACAGGACGCTTTAAAGACGTGTTGTTGATGGAGGACATGCGGACCTTTTTAAGTCCTATGCATCGCCACAGCCCTTCGGGATCCACCCTCAGAGAGCGACTCGACCAACAGGTAGCAGTCTACCTCGCCTTAACTGCAGATATCGACACTCTGAGGAGCGATGAACCCCTTGACTACTGGGTGTGCAGGCTTGACCTGTGGCCTGAGCTATCCCAATTTGCGATAGAACTTCTGGCCTTCCCCGCTTCAAGTGTCCTGTCAGAAAGGACCTTCTGTGCAGCAGGAGGTATTGTCACTGAGAAGAGAAGTCGCCTAGGTCAAAAAAGTCTAGATTACCTCACCTTTATTAAGATGAATGAGGGATGGATCCCGAAGGGACTGACACTGGGCGATACATTCGATTAAAAAAGGCCTGATGAGATGAGCTGCCTTGGGATAAAAATGCCGGTTGACTTGCGTGACTATGGTTCAAGCCGCCATGTTTTAGGGCACTTTCTGCCTGTGAAACAAACATCAATTTTTCTGGCCGCTGCTACAGCAGCGGCTGCAACAATACCGAATTTTTCAGGCATGTGTACATGCCTAATTTTTAGGCCCTCTGGTGCTGCACTGTGGCTTCAAAAACCAAACCAAAAAAAAGGCACATAGTGACCCTATTTAGGGGGAACAGTCCCTATTCTGCTCTGTGTCAGTGTGTATCATGGTCTCTGAGGACGGGGAACAGTCTCTATTCTGCTCTTGCATTTCTATTTCTTCTTAGATAACAAGAAAATTATGAGACGACGTTGGCAGGGCTATTCACTTGTGTGATCTGTCATGAATTGTCATTTGAATGTTAATTTGAACTGTGGGGCACAAGAACTTGAATCTGACAATTTTTATTTTATCAGAGAACTTGTTCAGGATACAGAAAGGAAAAAAGGGAGGGTAAGCGGTTAAGGTACATCGATCTTATTCACATCTTATACATTCAAGAGCAAACTGGTTATTCATTCTCGTGTGAGTTTTTCCGCTGCCCTTGTGCCTTCGGTCTAGTACCATGTCAGGGTTGTCTCTCTCTCCTAAACCTGGGTTTTGTAAGGGGTATGGGAAGGGGGAAACCTGGGGACAGGCTATGGTAGGGGAAGAAGAATGGGGGAAATAGACGCCGGAAGCCCCTCATCTCCCTTTGTCTCCTTCTTAGTTAGCACGCTGTGTGCGGTCAACGGGTCTATTCCCTTATCTAACTACTTAACTATGTACAATGTGAGTGTTTGTTCCGTTATGCCCTGTAGATTGTTTAACCTCAGCTTGGTATACCTCAATGTTGGCTGTCAGAGGCGGCTCTAGACTTTATGAGGCCTTAGGCGAAACTCAAACATGAGGCCCCACTAACAAAAAAGTGTCACATATACACATTGATGCACAGTTTACCTGTGTATGTGCCTGAGAATGTGTCTGATGGAGTATCCTTGTGTGTGAATGTATGTCTCTGTGAGCATGTTTGCATTTTTGTCTGAGACCCTATGTGTATGGGGTAGCTGCTTGAAGTGTGTTGTGTGTATAGGAGGGTGATGGTGAGAAGGAGAGGCGGGTGATGGTGAGAGGGGGTGATGGTGACAGGAAGGTGATGGTGTGGGGGGTGATTGTAATGTGAGAGGGGTGATGGTAATGTGAGAGTGGGGGGGTGATGTGAGAAGGAGGGGGGGTGATGTGAGAAGGAGGGGGGGTGATGTGAGAAGGAAGGGGGTGATGTGAGAAGGAGGGGGGTGATGTGAGAAGGAGGGGGTGATGTGAGAAGGAGGGGGGTGATGTCATAAGGAGGGGGGGTGATGTCAGAAGGAGGGGGGTGATGTGAGAAGGAGGGGGGTGATGTGAGAAGGAGGGGGGGTGATGTGAGAGGATGGGGGGTGATGTGAGAGGGAGGGTGGGGTGATGTGAGAGGGAGGGGGGGTGATTTGAGAGGGAGGGGGTGATGGGAGGGGGGTGATGTGAGAGGGAGGGGGGTGATGTGAGGGTTGATGGTGAGGGGGGTTGATGCTAAGGGGGGTTAGGGGTGATGCTGAGGGTGGTGAGGGTTGTGGGGGTGATGCTGAGGGTGGTGGGGGATGGTGAGGCTGAGGGTGGTGGGGGTGGTTGTGCTGAGGGTGGTGGGGTGGTGGGGGCTGATGCTGAGGGTGGTGTGGGGGGCAGTGAGGCTGAGGGTGGTGTGGGGGTAGTGAGGCTGAGGGTGGTGTGGGGGGTAGTGAAGCTGAGGGTGGTGTGGGGGTAGTGAGGCTGAGGGTGGTGTGGGGGTAGTGAGGCTGAGGGTGGTGTGGGGAGTGGTGATGCTGAGGGTGGTGTGGGGGTGGTGATGCTGAGGGTGGTGTGGGGGGTGGTGATGCTGAGGGTGGTGTGGGGTGTAGTGAGGCTGAGGGTGGTGTGGGGTGTAGTGAGGCTGATGGTGTTTGGGGGGTAGTGAGGCTGAGGGTGGTTGGGGTGGTGATGCTGAGGGTGGTGTGGGGGGTAGTGAGGCTGAGGGTGGTTGGGGGTGGTGATGCTGAGGGTGGTTGGGGGTGGTGATGCTGAGGGTGGTGTGGGGGTAGTGAGGCTAAGGGTGGTGGGGGGTGAGGCTGAGGGTGGTGGGGGGTGAGGCTGAGGGTGGTTTGGGGGGTAGTGAGGCTGAGGGTGGTTGGGGGTTGTGATGCTGAGGGTGGTGTGGGGGGTAGTAAGGCTGAGGTTGGTGTGGGGGGTAGTGAGGCTGAGGGTGGTGTGAGGGATAGTGAGGCTGAGGGTGGTGGGGGGTAGTGAGGCTGAGGGTGGTAGGGGGATGAGGCTGAGGGTGGGGGATAGTGAGGCTGAGGGTGGTGGGGTTAGCGAGGCTGAGGGTAGTGGGGGTAGTGAGGTTGAGGGTGGTGGGAAGGTGAGGCTGAGGGTGGGGGGTAGTGAGGCTGAGGCTGGTGGGGTTAGTGAGGCTGATGGTGGTGGGGGTAGTGAGGCTGAGGGTGGTGGGGGTAGTGAGTCTGAGGGTGGTGGGGGTAGTGAGGCTGAGGGTGGTGGGTTAGTGAGGCTGAGGGTGGTGGGGTTAGTGAGGCTGAGGGTGGTGGGGTTAGTGAGGCTGAGGGTGGTGGGGGTAGTGAGGCTGAGGGTGGTGGGGGTAGTGAGGCTGATGGTGGTGGGAGGGTGAGGCTGAGGGTGGGGCGTAGTGAGGCTGAGGCTGGTGGGGTTAGTAAGGCTGATGGTGGTGGGGGTAGTGAGGCTGAGGGTGGTGGGGGTAGTGAGGCTGAGGGTGGTGGGAGGGTGAGGCTGAGGCTGGTGGGGTTAGTAAGGCTGAGGGTGGTGGGGTAGTGAGGCTGAGGGTGGTGGGGTTAGTAAAGGCTGAGGGTGGTGGGGTTAGTAAAGGCTGAGGGTGGTGTGGTAAGTAGAGGCTGAGGGTGGTGGGGTAAGTAGAGGCTGAGGGTGGTGGGGTTGGTGAGGCTGAGGGTGGTGGGGGTTGGTGAGGCTGAGGGTGGTGGGGGTAGTGAGGCTGAGGGTGGGGGGTAGTGAGGCTGAGGGGTAGTGAGGCTGAGGGTGGTGTGGTTGGTGAGGCTGAGGGTAAGGCTGAGGGGGTGAGAGCCTACCTTTCCTGGTGGTCACCCTTCCCTAGTGGTCCAGTGTGGGCTCCCTGGTGGTCTGGTGGCCATTGCTGCCTTCCGATGTAATCTCGCGAGATGTCAGAGCGTTGCCGTGGTAACCCGCGGCAACGCTCTGATTGGCCGGTTCTCGCGAGACACATGGTCTGCAGCTCTGTTGACTTCGGAGCTGCAGACCGGTGTCTGCGGTGGCCGGGCAGCCAGGAGGGGCCTCGCACCCGGCGGCATACCGGGCCCCCTCCTGGTGTCAGGTCCTCGGTCACTGACCGAGGACCTGACACACTCTGCCAACAGGTGGTTTAGGCGGCCGCGAGGCCCCAGCCAGCGCGAGGCCTTAGGCAGCCGCCTAAACTGCCTAATTAGAGGGCCGCCTCTGTTGGCTGTTGTACCATGGTGTTTGGAGTCGTTGTCTCTCTGCGTCAGAGCAGTTAGGTCTTAGGAGTGGTACTATTCATCCTTCGTGTATATATAAATATAAATGTGATATGTTATTGTTCTAACACGACCCCCTCCTCCTCCTTCCTCAGATACGCCTCCCATATGTTCCTGGCTTCCACTATGTGGTGTGGGGGGTGTAGCCGCTGGCAGTTTTTTGTTTCATATGCTAGGTTTAGGGAGATCTGTTGGAGAAGGCTAGATCTCTCCGGTGGCTGTTGTTGTTTCCACCCTCTGGGTATTAATAAGTTGGCAGCAATCAAAAGATGATATGTTAGGTCGGCATGTGCTTTTGGGAATGGGTCAATCGAGATGAAGGGTAGGGCATTTTCTGGTCTCAGGTTGGTTCTCGTGACCAGTGCCCCTTGTATCACCCCCTCAACTGCCTTCCAGTATCCTCTGATGGCCGAGCAGGCCCACCAGATGTGGAGCATTGTGCCCTACTCTATTAAACATCTCCAGCAAAGTCTCAAGGTGTTGGGATATATGGTCGCTAGTCTAGTCGGTACCAAGTACCACCTATATTGTATCTTGCGCATTAGCTCTAGGTGGGATGCGCATCTGGATCTACCTTTATGGGCTATGACGGCTTGGTTCCATTGTTCTTCTGAGAAGACTGTACTCAAATCTTTATGCCATGCCTCCTAGGTGTGCGGTTCCTAAAAGCGCTGCCATATACACGTCCACTGATAGAAGACGCAACAGGTATTAAACTGATAAGAATAATACTAAACACACCACTCCTATCTGGTGGCACATTAGATTGCCCGCGCAGTGCCCCAAATTTGAAGTAAGAGGACTGACCAAGCATCTTCTTCCATCTCCCTGTTACAAAAATTGCTGCCATATCCATATAAGTTGTACATGATGACCAGGATAGTTTTCCAGGGACAAATGTTGTAGCCTGTTGAACAAGGTGACCTTGCTCGGGTCCCAGGTGTGCGGTTCCTAAAATCGCTGCCATATACACGTCCACTGATAGGAGACGCAACAAGTATTATTAAACTGATAAGAATAATACTAAACACACCACTCCTATCTGGTGGCACATTAGATTGCACGCGCAGTGCCCCAAATTTGAAGTAAGAGGACCGACCAAGCATCTTCTTCCATCTCCCTGTTACAAAAATCGCTGCCATATCCATATAAGTTGTACATGATGTCCAGGATAGTTTTCCAGTGACAAATGTTGTAGCCTGTTGAACGAGGTGACCTTGCTCGGGTCCCAGGTGTGCGGTTCCTAAAATCGCTGCCATATACACGTCCACTGATAGGAGACGCAACAGGTATTATTAAACTGATAAGAATAGTACGCCACTCCTATCAGTAGGTCCCCCCCATTGTGATTTATGCCCCCCACCCACCGCGCAGGGGTGGGGGCCAGGGGGGAGGACAGTAGGTCCCCCACCTTATCCTTATTTACTGAATATTCCCCTGTATAACAATGTTTGGCATTTAGTGAATATTACCCATTCTGCTCTGTGTCAGTGTGTATCAGGGATCCTTAGGATAGGTGTCAATCCATATCTGCCAAGTGACCCTATGTATGGGGAACAGTCCCTATTCTGCTCTGTGTCAGTGTGTATCAGGGGCTTTGAGGACCAGTGTCAATCCATACCTGCCAAGTGACCATATATAAGGGGAACAGTCCTTATTCTGCTCTGTGTCCGTGTGCATCAGGGGCTCTGAGGACAGGTGATAATCCATATGTCAAGGTGTCAATATGTCATATGTCAGGTGTCAATCCATATCCATTGTGATTGAGGAATGTTAGGTGATTTCTGCCCTTTATGGATTAAAACCAGACTCTGCATCAACTGTGTAATTTTCCATGGGAGTTTTGCCATGAATCCCCCTCCGGCATGCCACAGTCCAGGTGTTAGTCCCCTTGAAACAAGTTTGCCATCACTTTTGTGGCCAGAAAGAGTCCCTGTGGAAGTCAATGGCGGTTCGCCCGGTTCGCGGAAGTTCCCGTTCGCCGTTCGCGAACCAAAAATTTTGGGTTCGCGACATCACTAATGAAGGGCATCCAAGCGGTAAAATAAGTTTTAAATGATGATTTAACAATCTACAGATTGATTTTATATTGTTTATTCTTTTTTATTCAATTTTGTTTGGTTTAATGGTAATTATAATCTGTAAACCTGTGGGACAGCGATGGACACCAGGTTTACGTCAAGCTACGCCAACATCTTCGTGGTGAAATGGGAGTCGAAAAATATTTGGCTCAATAATCCCTTTGGTGAGAACCTGGTGCTCTGGAAGCGTTACATAGATGACGTTCTTATAATTTGGAAAGGATCAAGGACGACTTTATATGATTTTTTAAATTATATCAACTCAAATACGTATAATTGAAAGTTTACTGCAGATATTCAGAAAATGTAAATTAGTTTTCTAGATTTGACGTTACATAGTTACATAGTTACATAGCTGAAAAGAGACTTGCGTCCATCGAGTTCAGCCTTCCTCACATTTGATTTTTGCTGTTGATCCCTAAAAACCCAAGGACAGAGTACAGAATATTTGATAGAGTCCTAACCTCAACATCTGAGGAAAGGGATTTAGGGGTGATTATTTCTGATGACTTAAATGTAGGCAGACAATGTAATAGAGCAGCAGGAAATGCTAGCAGAATGCTTGGTTGCATAGGGAGAGGCATTAGCAGTAAAGAGGGAAGTGCTCATGCCATTGTACAGAACACTGGTGAGACCTCACTTGGAGTATTGTACGCAGTACTGGAGACCGTATCTTCAGAAGGATATTGATACCTTAGAGAGAGTTCGGAGAAGGGCTACTAAACTGGTTCATGGATTGCAGGATAAAACTTACCAGGAAAGGTTAAAGGATCTTAACATGTATAGCTTGGAGGAAAGACGAGACAGGGGGGATATGATAGAAACATTTAAATACATAAAGGGAATCAACACAGTAAAGGAGGAGACTATATTTAAAAGAAGAAAAACTACCACAACAAGAGGACATAGTCTTAAATTAGAGGGACAAAGGTTTAAGAATAATATCAGGAAGTATTACTTTACTGAGAGGGTAGTGGATGCATGGAATAGCCTTCCAGCTGAAGTGGTAGAGGTTAACATAGTAAAGGAGTTTAAGCATCCGTGGGATAGGCATAAGGCTATCCTAGCTATAAGATAAGGCCAGGGACTAATGAAAGTATTTAGAAAATTGGGCAGACTAGATGGGCCGAATAGTTCTTATCTGCTTTCACATTCTATGTTTCTATGTTTCTATGTTTCCATGTGATTGAGGAATGTTAGGTGATTTCTGCCCTTTATGGATTAAAACCAGACTCTGCATCAACTGTGTAATTTTCCATGGGAGTTTTGCCATGAATCCCCCTCCGGCATGCCACAGTCCAGGTGTTAGTCCCCTTGAAACAAGTTTGCCATCACTTTTGTGGCCAGAAAGAGTCCCTGTGGGTTTTAAAATTCGCCTGCCCATTGAAGTCAATGGCGGTTCGCCCGGTTCGCGGAAGTTCCCGTTCGCCGTTCGCGAACCAAAAATTTTGGGTTCGCGACATCACTAATGAAGGGCATCCAAGCGGTAAAATAAGTTTTAAATGATGATTTAACAATCTACAGATTGATTTTATATTGTTTATTCTTTTTTATTCAATTTTGTTTGGTTTAATGGTAATTATAATCTGTAAACCTGTGGGACAGCGATGGACACCAGGTTTACGTCAAGCTACGCCAACATCTTCGTGGTGAAATGGGAGTCGAAAAATATTTGGCTCAATAATCCCTTTGGTGAGAACCTGGTGCTCTGGAAGCGTTACATAGATGACGTTCTTATAATTTGGAAAGGATCAAGGACGACTTTATATGATTTTTTAAATTATATCAACTCAAATACGTATAATTGAAAGTTTACTGCAGATATTCAGAAAATGTAAATTAGTTTTCTAGATTTGACGTTACATAGTTACATAGTTACATAGCTGAAAAGAGACTTGCGTCCATCGAGTTCAGCCTTCCTCACATTTGATTTTTGCTGTTGATCCCTAAAAACCCAAGGACAGAGTACAGAATATTTGATAGAGTCCTAACCTCAACATCTGAGGAAAGGGATTTAGGGGTGATTATTTCTGATGACTTAAATGTAGGCAGACAATGTAATAGAGCAGCAGGAAATGCTAGCAGAATGCTTGGTTGCATAGGGAGAGGCATTAGCAGTAAAGAGGGAAGTGCTCATGCCATTGTACAGAACACTGGTGAGACCTCACTTGGAGTATTGTACGCAGTACTGGAGACCGTATCTTCAGAAGGATATTGATACCTTAGAGAGAGTTCGGAGAAGGGCTACTAAACTGGTTCATGGATTGCAGGATAAAACTTACCAGGAAAGGTTAAAGGATCTTAACATGTATAGCTTGGAGGAAAGACGAGACAGGGGGGATATGATAGAAACATTTAAATACATAAAGGGAATCAACACAGTAAAGGAGGAGACTATATTTAAAAGAAGAAAAACTACCACAACAAGAGGACATAGTCTTAAATTAGAGGGACAAAGGTTTAAGAATAATATCAGGAAGTATTACTTTACTGAGAGGGTAGTGGATGCATGGAATAGCCTTCCAGCTGAAGTGGTAGAGGTTAACATAGTAAAGGAGTTTAAGCATCCGTGGGATAGGCATAAGGCTATCCTAGCTATAAGATAAGGCCAGGGACTAATGAAAGTATTTAGAAAATTGGGCAGACTAGATGGGCCGAATAGTTCTTATCTGCTTTCACATTCTATGTTTCTATGTTTCTATGTTTCCATTCAAAAGAAGGCATAAAACCCAGTTTGAAGCAAAATTTTGCAACAAGCTAGGAAAAAAATTAATTCTTGTCCCCAGAATGGCAGTCAGATTTATCCTTGGATCAAGCAGTTATTACCCTACATTGAAAGATTATATCCTTGAATATTCTGTTTTTGCAAGTATGCATCTAGTAGCTGTTTGAACATCTGTACAGACTCTGATAAAACCACTTCTTCAGGCAGAGAATTCAACATCCTTATTGTTCTTACAGTAAAAAAAACCTTTCCTTTGCCTTAGACGAAATCTTCTTTCTTCCAGTCTAAATGCTTGACCTCGTGTCCTATGTAAAGTCTGGTTTGTGAATAGATTTCCACACAATGGTTTGTATTGGCCCCGAATATATTTGTATAATGTTATCATATCCCCTCTCAGGCGACATTTTTCTAAACTAAATAGGTTTAAATTTGTTAACCTTTCTTCATAGCTGATATGCTCCATTCCTTTGATTAATTTTGTAGCCCGCCTCTGCACTTTTTCTAGTGCCATAATATCCTTTTTTAGAACAGGTGTCCAAAATTGCACAGCATATTCAATATGTGGTTTTACCAGTGATTTATAAAGAGGCAAAGTGATATTCTCGTCCCGAGAATGAATGCCCTTTTTCATGCATGCCAATACCTTACTGGCCTTGGCCACTGCTGATTGAAATTGCACATTGTTGCATAGTTTGTTGTCTATAAAAATTCCCAAGTCCTTTTCGTGTGTTGTTATCCCTAATTCGCTTCCATTAAGGGTATACGTTGCTTGTGTATTCTTTACGCCGAAGTGCATAACTTTGCATTTTTCAACATTAAATTTCATCTGCCATTTGAGTGCCCAGTCCCCCAGTCTATCTAAATCCCTCTGCAGCAAAGTACTATCTTGCTCACATTGTATTACTTTACAGAGTTT
>NC_086317.1:479768256-479785756 GCF_036172605.1 Pelobates fuscus
GTATCTTTTAATGAATTATACTAATGTATTCCCGAGTTGTATCACTTAATCCTAAAGTACTAATTGCCTTTTTGACTTTTCTATTTTTCATACAAGTTTTAGGTCAACAGATAAACTAATCAATATTGCTTTTGATTATTGCCCCCGTTTTTATATATACCTTCTTTATATTTACTTGTATTTTTTTATATATACTTGTTATATTATGTTTTAGATACTTTGATTAATCACCCTGAGTTTACTTTGTAAACTGTATTATATGTACTATGTAATAGTTCTTTGTGTGATATTCCTTTTTATGTCTCATCCACATATCTATTCTACATGCACACATATATTTTAATATATATTTTGAAATATATTTTTTCGTATTGCATTTTATGCACCAATTTGACAAGCCAGATATGTGGACATATTATGTTGTAGCAACCGGCAAAAAAACTCCAGCTTATATGTGTAAGTTAGGAAATGTCCATGTTTGCCTATAGCAATAAAGTTTGCTTGCGTTCCAATGTGGAACGTGCATCCATGTTTTCCAGCATTGCCCACAATGGTTGTTCAGAGACATTTAGTAGCGCTATCCGGTTGGGCTAGTGAGGTTGCTATGTAATATATATATATGTCTTGGGCTCCCAATCTGCCCTCATGGAGGTGGTAGTATAGATTCGAGGCAGCTATTCGGGGTGGTTTGCGCTTCCAAATGTGTGCATTAATAAGTTTCTGGAATTTGCTCAATAGCGACTTTGAGAGTTCTATGGGTATTCTGCGAAATAGGAACAGTATTTGTGGAAGTACCATCATTTTAATGGAGTTGACTCGGCCAAGCCATGAGGCTGATTTCCCCTCCCAGGAATGTAGTGTTGTCTGCAG
Organism: Pelobates fuscus; assembly: GCF_036172605.1. NCBI lineage: Eukaryota > Metazoa > Chordata > Amphibia > Anura > Pelobatidae > Pelobates > Pelobates fuscus. Next base: position 479,769,127 of record NC_086317.1, read on the forward strand.
TTTGGATAGTAATTTCAAATGGTTTTCTTTGATCATAGTATGCCTGTTGGTTGCAAGTTGTATCCCTAGCTATATTAAACGCTTGTGTTTTTGCAATATTATTTTTGTAATAGTAGACAGTCCAGTGGGTCTGTAAGAGATCCATTAGGGAAGTTAGGGAAACCTGTGGTTTGGTGGGGATGAGTACTATGTCGTCAGCGAACAATGCAAGTTTCTGCTCCCCCCGGGTGGATGCCAGTGGCTCTAGGGCGAAGATAAAGTTTAATGGAGAAAGTGGACATCCTTGTCGGGTGCAGTTCGTTAGACGAAAGGGTCAAAGGCCTTTTTGTCGTCGAGCGCCACCAAAAGCCCCGCTTCTCCCTTCCTATTAAGCAGCTCCTTGAGGTTCATAAACCGTCTGGTGTTGTTCCCCGCCTGGCGTCCCGGGACAAACACCGTCTGCTCCCTGGCTACCAGCAAGGGCAACAGTGGTTTAATGCGGTTGGCCAATAGTTTGGCAAATATATTTGTGTCTGCATTTAGCAGCGAGATCAGGCGGACGTTCTCGCACTTGGTTGGCAGTTTGCTGGTATTGGAAGTGTAATAATGTTTGCCTCCAACATTTCGGGCGACATTGTGCCTGTCAACATTATTTTGTTGTAGAGGGCCATCATTTTATTTTATTAATAATTACATATATATTTTTTGTATTATATTTATATATTTGTGTATACTGTGTTGGTACACTTTATTATTTTGTATTATTTTTCTTATTTTATTCTTTTATTATATTTAAATTTTGGGTTGAAAATGTATTAAAGGTTTGGTGAATAAAATAATAAGATGCAAAGGTGGCTCTCTCCTGGGAAAAACAAACAACAAAAACTCCCCCCCCCCACCCGGACAGTCCCAATAGAGGGAGTCCTCCTGCCCATCTCCCCTTCCCAAACAGCGGTCCTCAAAGATAAGTCCTCAAAGACCTAAACCCTCCTTGGTACCTAAGGAGGTAGAGAACCTCACATAGAAGGTAAGTCAAGGACCTTGTAGTAATCAGCTTCTGCAGCTATTCCCAAGATCTCAGCACCATGGCCCCCTAACTCTCCAACAGTTTACCAGTCCTATGGCATTCTAGGCAACTCTTAAGTGGGTGACTTGGGCTGAGTGACATCAGTCGGCATAGCAAAATTTAGGTTGGACTGAAATTTTACTGGATCTGCACCTGGTTGCAAAATATAAGGTCTGACGACCTGGAAAATGTTCAACTTGAAGAATTGACCCCAGGCATTTTGCACCCTGTTGATGTGCAGGAGGTTAGTAATAGGCTTTAATTCCCATCGCTTGCTCAATGTGACTGGCTACAGATCCTGGTAAAGTGACAGGATCTGTTGTACTGGTACTCAATGGGGCTTTCTATGTTTCTCTTTAAGATGGCCTCCTTTGTTTAGACATAGAGAGGAGTCCATCCTCCTCTGGTAGAGTGCCCTGTTGAGGTGCCAATGGTCACTCAGTATGTCAGGGAGAAGTAGCTAGAGGATGGAAAGGAGGCCTCAATAAGGGGGCCCTCCCCAGTCCTCTCCGGCAGGCTGCAGATGTGAATCGATTGGCGAGATCCTCCGGAGTCACCTCTGCAGTCTCCACTCTGGCAGTGAGATGGTAGACATGACCTGTCACCTATATATGTGCCATCCAGGTTGTTTCCAGGTGCTGCTCCAGCATGGCACACGCTCAGGGCCTGTATTTTTGATTTTTACCTCCCTGGAGCCTGGGTACTCTCCTGGGACAGGTAGAATTTTACCTCCAATAGCTTAGCCAGTATCTGGTGCACCTCAGTAAGTGTACCAAGTAATGCGAACCAGCCAGAGACGCTGGGGTCCACATGCTAGTGATGGTGCAAACATCCCCGGCACTGAGGATCCCAGGCCAGGGTGCTTCTTGGAGGACTTATGGTGAGAGCACTTGTCCATGAGTATTCTAGGCCACAAAAAGCTTCTTGGTTGAGAGGCCAATGAGGAGCTCTACACTAGTGAGTCCAACTACCTCCTCAGTCAGACCTAAATCATTGCCACCCATGTGCATTACTACAATATTTGGATAAGGAAAACAATTGTTACAATTATTAATCACGTTCAATAACTTGGATGATTTCAGCCCTCTCACACCTTGCAAGCATGCAGTAATCTATTTTGGATCCAATCTGGTACATTTATTCCAATGCAGTGGTAGGGACACTGAGTATAGATTGCTTCCTGCTGCTCTAAAATATTTTCTATCATGTCTATAAAGGATTTCTCTAATAGACGATGTGTGGAAGCCCTGTTTTCTCTAGCTCCTGTCTCAAGCTTTGGCTAGCCTTCCAACTGCAGAGAAAATGCCCAGGATTGCTTCTTCAGTGATAAGGTTTGGTTGCCAGAAAGGTCAGACCTCCTTGACCATCACCTGGCATCTTGGATTGCCACTTGTGTAGCGTGAAAGAAATAAAGACATGCTGACCTGTAGAAGCACTCTATAAATCTGGACAAAAAGGTGGAAGATTTTGTTGGCCTGCTGTTTTGAAATTGCCCTTGAATGAAATCCAAGGGAATGTCCAAGAGTAGTCCTAATGCACCTATCCAACCTTCCCCTTTCAATTACTGGTGCCGTTCTCACCCTGCCTTATGTTTGTGTTGAAAAATGGGTTGCGGTTTGGTGATTTACAACTACTGTAACGTTATTGTGTTTGGCTATACTGCACACAGCGCAATGCAGTGCATAGTGCTTTGACAAAAAAGTATTTGCAAAAGGATTATTTATCTTTAATGATGCTGTAACCTGCCTGCAACACTGCTACTCCCACCCGCAGTGCAGAGTTCAGTGTGCAGTATACTGCAGTCACACACTGTGTTGCAATTTGCAAAGCACAAGCAGTTGCACTGAATCACAGTTCCATATCAGCATTCTACCAACTTCATCTGCAGAGGTAGCAGGCACAACCACACTGCAAGACTCATCCAGGCAGGGCAAAACCACTACAATGAAAGTCATTTGAAAACATTATAACTGCCACAACAAATTAGAATAAAACTAGAAAAAGTTCAAGTCCAATCTGCTACTGACACTAACCTCACCATGTCTGCTGCTGTGCCTGAGGTGGTGGTAGTAGTAGTGGAGGTATCACTAGTTGGTGACAACTGTGTTGTATCAGATAGAGTACCAGTAGATCAGTACCAGTAGACCTCCTGTCTGCACTAGTACTTTCTTGTTTTGCTTCTTCCCTCATTAATACAGATTTATCTGTTCTTCTCAGATGTTGCTTCATACCATCACTAGTAAGATGATCCACCAATTGCACCTTCTTGCCACACAATTTGCAATTTTTAAGTTGACCTTTTTGGAAGTACACAAAGTCATGCCTAACGTTGCCATCCACTTCCAAAGGCTGCAATTTAAGGCTGCTGGTGTGGACTGGCGTCATAATGTCATCAACGTGCACTCACGTTTTGCTGCCACCATGTCTAATTGACAAATTAGAGCCCCCCTGAGGCTATTTAAACTCTCTAATTTCTTTATTTGATGCCCTGTTGTGGTTTCCATTTGTTTGGTTGATCAAAGAGCGTGTTTATTTTTCCTGTACTTCTGGAATTTTGACCTTGGCATTTCTTTGACTATTCTTCTTTCTGATTGTCCTTGATCTTTGGCTATTCCTAACATTTATTCTGATTTCTGTATCCCTTACCCCGGCTTGTCTTGTACTATTCGGCCATTCTAAGGTCCGGTAATAGGTTTTCACAGTTGAAGAGCGAGTGACATACCACATGGGAATATCAAGAAGTATTACTTTACTGAGAGGGTAGTGGATGCATGGAATAGCCTTCCAGCTGAAGTGGTAGAGGTTAACACAGTAAAAGGAGTTTAAGCATTCCTCTGATAGGCATAAGGTTCTCCTTGCTATAAAATAAGTCCAGGGATTAATGAAAGTATTTAGAAAATTGGGCAGACTAGATGGGCCAAATAGTTTTTATCTGCTGTCACATTCTATTTTTGTATGTTTCTATGTGTGTTTGTTTTATCTACCTAGATATACGTTTTGATATAAATAATGATGAAATCAAGGGAGATCTATTTGTTTAGCTTTATTTTTTTTAAGAAATCCCTTTTTTTGTGTCCCATTGTGGGGTACACTTTCTGTAAATACTATTGACGTTTTGAATATATATGTTATCCCCTGTTTAGATCAAATTAGCCCATTTTGCGGGCTTCTTCATACAATCTAGTCCACAATATTTGAAATCATTCATTTACTTAATAACTGGAGATGCTAGAACATTAATATGCATATATGAAGATGTCAACATTTAGTAACATAAAAAAAAACATTAATTAGATATGAAGCATAGCAAAACCTTCTATATACAAGTATTACATAACTTGATGTATTTATGAGGCCCAAATAAAATATTATACATTCAGACTGAGAAAAATCATGCATCATTTGTTAAGCAAATATTTTTTTGTGTTAATTTCTGGCCTAAAGATCATTATATAACATTTTGGAAAAAATATACAAAATAGGAGTCCAGCACTTGATGCCAATATGGCAAAAACCTCCACAGCCACCATGTATTTCCCTTTGGTGCTCAGATAGGCTGGTATCATCGCAATCCAAACACTGCAGAACACCAGCATGCTGAAAGTGATGTACTTGGCCTCATTAAAGCTGTCCGGCAATGTCCTGGCTAAATAAGCTACAATAAAACTAGCAGCTGACAAAATCCCCAAATAACCCAGGACAGAGTAAAATGCAATAACTGAGCCTTCGTTACACTGAATGATGATCTTTCCTATATAAGAATAAGTGTCTGTCTCCTGAAATGGGGGAGAAACAGTCAACCAAATTATACTAATTATAACTTGAACAGAGAAGAAGAACAACAATAGAGTTGTGGACAGTTTGACTCCAATCCACGTTTTCCACACACTGCCAGGTTTGGTGGCTTTGAAAGCAATATAAACCATGATTGTTTTGACCAATACAGTTGACACGGCTGCCGAGAAGATGATTGCAAAAGATATTTGGCGGAGAATGCAGGTTATATCCACAGGAAGTCCGAGGAACAAAAACACACAGAGGAAGCTCAGCAAGATGGAGACAAGGAGAATAAAGCTGAGGTTCCTGTTGTTGGCTTTAGCAATTGGTGTTTCCCAGTATGAAATAAAAATGAATACTATTAATATGGTTAACAAGCCAAACAGAACTGAGATTGATGCCAATATCATGGCCAACACACCTTCAGAGTAGGAGAGAAACTCCACTAATTTGGGAATGCATTGATCTTGCTTCATGTTTGGCCATTCATACTCTGTGCATTGCATGCAGTTTTCACTGTCTGTAACCAAGAAAACACAAATATAGTTATGTTTTACATTTAAATGTAATTATTACAGCATAAATTTACAAATATCGCAAAAGATCTTCGCTCTCACCCCCATGGCGATCTAATGAATCTTGAATAAGACCCAGATCGGTTTAAACGTCGATCAGACACTTATTTTATTTTGTGATGTGAATTAACACCAAGTTATTTTTTTAAGACCTCTGAGTGAACTCCATCTTCATTTATTAATATATATATAACAAACTCAGCCAAATCCCCAATCTCCCTGTTAACACCATCCTTGTAACCATGGATGTGGAATCTCTGTACAGTAACATTCCACGTACAGATGGCATCAATGCTTGCTTCCATTTCCTCTCTTATGCCGTTAACCAAAAATATAGCCCCAGAATTATCACAGAACTGGCCCTATTCATCCTCACACATAACTATTTCAGTTTTAACAATGAGGTTTACCTACAAACCATGGGCCCTGCTATGGGAACTAAGATGGCACCCCAATATGTTAATCTGTTTATGGCAGACCTTGAACATCAATTCCTAGAAATACAGCACACCAAACCAAACAAATATCATGGCTATACCGATGATATCTTCATAATTTGGACTGAAAGCAAAGCAAAACAGTTCCATTACACTTTTAACACATCCCATCCATCAATCAAATTAAAAATGGAATATTTCACTAGATCTGTGAATTTTCTGGACAACACTGTGACATATAACAATGGCACAATCCACACCTCGGTTTAAAGAAAACCAACAGACAGGTGCAGTTACCTTCACAGCTCCAGCTTCCACCACTCCCATACTAAACAGAGCATCATCTACAGCCAAGCCACTAGGTACCATCACATATGCTCTGATCCTAATGACCATAATTCCCATCCCAATCTATGAGACAGAAAAGCTACAAACCAAAGACTATTAACAAACAAATCAACTCTGCTATAAAAACTCCACGCACACGCCTGCTACAGTACAGAGAGAAAAAAAATATCTACATGAGTGCCACTTGTGGTCACCTACAACCCAGCTCTTGAGGAAATACAGAAGATCATCAAAGGCCTACAACCAATGTTAACAGAAGATAAGTCTCAAAAAAAAAAAAATTTCTCTGAAACACTTTTGACCTTCAAACAACCATCAAACCTCCAACAAAAAATAATCAACAGGGAGCTGTCCACTGATGGGAAGAATAAAGAAAACAGGACCAGTCAATGCAAAAAACCTCGGTACAAATTGTGTCAGCACATTTGCACAGACAACACAGTCACACACAACAATACAAGCTACAGCATTAAAGGATCATACTCATACTGCACATCCAGCAATGTGGTATACATGATTCAATGCACCAAATGCCACCTAGGTTGCTACATTGGGGAAACCACCCAGCAAGTAAATGGCAAAATTACTGCACTCCTGTGGGAAATCACTTTTCCCAGCCTGGCCATTCAATGAAGGACTTAAAAAGATCAAAGTACTGAAAGGGTTTTTTAAAAATACCCAAGAAATAAAACTTTTGAAACCAGATGATCAAATTATTTAACAGCAATTATAGAGGACTAAGTATTGATTTGGGTTTCCTGTCCCACTACCAACACTTTACATGAACACTACCCCAGCATTATCTTACTGTTCTGTCATATGTACCAACACTTTAAACGCATTCCAATATGTTTATTCTAACAACATACAAAGTGCTATGTGTAGACCTATGCTTTCCCATACTCTTATGATTGTATCAAATATAGCAAAAATATTCTGTGTTAACAGGTGCTTAAAACAAATTACAACAAGTGCTCTTATAATGCAGCAGCTCTCACACAAAAAATAGGAACTCTCCAATCCTATCGTGATCAAATGTGAAAAATACACTATTTACATAACCAGTATGCAGTAGTGATAGTGTGTAGCACTAAATAGTATTCACTTACTCCCCAGAATTTTTGAGGGGTATAGAAGATATTATGTAACTGTGGAAAAATGGAGAAATATATAGTGTACTCTGTATGGAAAGACGTGATTGTACACCATATAATAGGAAGCTCTAATCACTCTTGCCTTGTGTCCTTTAGGTCAGTGCTCCCCAACCTTTTTATCGCCGCGGACCGGTAAACTTTGATAATTTTTCCGTGGCCCGCTTGTTTTGATTTAATAAGACAAAAAAAAAAAACAGTCACATATATTAAAAAAAACACACAGACACATACATAGTCAGAAAATCACAAACACAGTCACATAAAGACATAGACTCAAAATTGTTGGTTCAGGGTCCCACACATACGCAGACTGAATGTATATAGCATGTTCATGTGAGCGTTAATAAAAATGGGGTACAGATGAGGGTATGAGACAGACAGGATAGGTAGGTAGTGTTACACCAGCAGACTAATGCTGATGTAACACCACCTATACTCAGCAGCTTCTTTCCCAGTCACAGACTGGGGGAGTTTCTGTGGCTGGGAACTCAAGGCTGTATTTCAGTCTCCTACCTACCTTGTCCAGAGCTGCCTCTGCTTCCATGCAGTGCCCCTTCTCTCTGGTCCCCGATCACAAGTCTCCTCTGTCCCTGGTCTCCAGTGCCGGCCTCTGGTGGGCTGGAGGTGAATAGCAGGGAGTGCTGATCATAACTTCTCCCTCGAGGTTCTGGTGATGTGTGGAGTCAGAGTGCAGGCTGGGAATCTCTGAGGCTGCCTCTGACTCACTAAGTGAGCGCCAGAACCGCAAGGGAGAAGTTATGATAATCTAGCTGCAGCTCCTGCTAGGTGCACCACTGGACCATCAGGGATTCAGCTTGCGAGCCGTGTCGGCTGCCAGGGCGCCCCTTGTGTTATGGCGCCCTGTGTGACCGCACAGCTTGCACCAGTGGCGGATCCAGGACCTGATCTCGGGACGGGCACTTGTAGATTATTTAAATAAATAATCCAGGCACAATAACCACTACAGCTCAGTGTAGTAGTTATGGCGCCAGTAGTGCCAGGATCCCATCCCAGAGTAAGTAGTCAAACCGTTGACAACTTACCTGGGGTCTGCTGGGTCTATTGGGCATGGGAGCAGTGGTATGTGTTAGGGGTGAAGTGTGTGTGAAAGGTGCAGTGTATGTGTGAGTGGTGAAGTGCGAGTGCGTGAGGGCAGCAGTGTATGTCAGGGTTGCAGTGTGTGTGTGTTAGGGGGCAGTGTATGTGTGGGGCAGTGTGTATGTGAGGGTGGCAGTGTGTGTGAGAGTTGCAGTGTGTGTGTGTTTGGGGCGGTGTGTGTATGGGGGGCAGTGTTTGTGGGGCAGTGTGTGTAGTGTGTGTATGGGGCAGTGCTTGTGGGGCAATGTGTGTAGTGTGTGCATGGGGGCAGTGTGTGTAGTGTGTGCATGGGGGGCAGTGTTTGTGGGGCAGTGTGTGTAGTGTGTGCATGGGGGCAGTGATGAGCACTTAACCTACATGAAGAGGATCAGGTGCATTCCGCCTTGGTTGCTGCAACATCCCGTTTCAAACTGCATACTGAGAAAAGGCAGGGTATCAGGTTGGTGACAGGGTATGCTCTCCACAAGATACATCAAACTCAAAGTGCCCACCATGAAGCTCGCCTCTAGATATATTGGACCTTTCCATGTCTTACGTAGGATTAACCCTTTATCTTATATGCCTGACCTTGCTGCCGGACTCCGTATTCCTCATACTTTACATGTGTCTTTGCTCAAACCACTAGTGTGTAATCGTTATACATCTCCTTCTGTCCCTCCTTCTCCTTTGGTGGTTGAGGGTCAGGAGTAGTACTAAATTTGTTCTATTTTGGACTCAAGATTGATTATTGGTTCTTTGCAATACCCGGTTGATTGGAAGGGATATGGTCTTGAGAAGCGCTCCTGGATTCCCACGTTGGACGTCCATGCGGGTCGTCTTCTCTGCTTTTTCCATGCCCACTTTCCTGATAAGCTGGAGTCTGCCGGCGTAGTCTTCGAGCGGGGGGTACTGTCATGGCTTCCGGTTCGCGACACCAAGTGATCGCACCCGATCGGTGCGGTCACTTAAACAAAATACATAATTTACCTAAGTTGCGGTGGATTATGGCCAGATCTGCCGGCGCGTCCATTCACAGCAAGCACACAAAGAGCGCACACGCACATTCTGGAGTCAGGTGACCCCTGTCCACCAAGGAATGACAGGGAAAGGCTACATAAGCCCACTTCTTTATTTCTGCTTTGCCCTATCGTGGATTCTACTTCTTTGGTTATCTGAGAGCCCGTTTGGTATTATTATTCCTGGTTTTTGATCTTGGCTTATTCTGATTATCCATATTTCTTGTATCCCTGACCCTTTGGCTTTGTCTTCTCATTTATGCTCCTGTCTGTGTCCCTGACTTCAGCTTATTTCTGACTATTCTTTCTACATTAAGTCCTACCATTCTAAGGCCCGGTAAGTTTTTCTCACCCCCCTCCTCCCTCCCTCTTTCTTCTCACCTCCCCTCCCCTGTAGCGTGGCCGAGCTGCTGTGCGGTCCGCGGTGCCCGGCCGGAGTGATAGGAAGGTGCACACTGAGTGTGCACCTTCCTGTCAGTCCGGCCGGGTACAGGAAACAGAAACTCCTGTTCCGCGCGGAACAGGAGTTTCTGTTTCCTGTACCCGGCCGGACTGACAGGAAGGTGCACACTGAGCACCTTCCTATCACTCCGGCCGGGCACTGCGGACCGCACAGCAGCTCGGCCACGCTACAGGGGAGGGGAGGTGAGAAGCTGCAGCCGCCTGAGGCTCTTAAGAGAGCGCTCAGGCGGCTGCAGCATTTAAAGGGGCGGCGGGCCCCCTGATGGCGGGCCCCCCTCCCGTCCGGGCCCTCGGACCATGTCCGAAGTGCCTGACCGGTCAGTCCGCCCCTGGGCTTAGCTAGCCTGCCAGTACAATTTGGTGGTTTTCATACACTAATTAATTGTTTTGTTTGTAGTATGTCTCAGGAAGGAGTAGAGGATTTCTCCCTGCCTAGCACCCTGGCTAGAGCTATCACTCCCACACAATATATATTTTATATTATATTTTATATTCCTGCATACACTGTGCAGGTTGCATTGTCATATTTTATTGTTCTCAATAAAGTGGATTTTTTGGATTTCCACCCATTGTTATTTATTCATTTATGGGATTTTCCTACACAGTATTAACATAGATTCTAGTGATTGTGGTGCCCTGTAGTCTGAAGTAGTATTCAGGCATTGTGTTTATTGTATATAGAGGTTGGGAGTGACCTCATGACAGTGGCTTGCCCACACTAGATTTGTGACTTATCATCACCTTCACCACCCGCCATTTTACTTTATTGTTTACTATACCTTTTTAGGTATCGAGTTCACTCTATAGGGTGTGTAGAGGGTGATTGTGCACTTTATTCTGATCCAGTCAAGCTTGCCCTAGATTAGTGGATATGGCCTATTGTAGGCTTATGACCACCACTATAAGAGATGCTAGGAACAAGTGAGTTGAAAGCCTTTTCTCAAGGAAGGAAACCACTATGAGTCAGGCTGTGAAAAATTTTTCCTTTCAGAAATTAGAGAGACTGGCAGAGAAAGAGGTTAAAAAATGGTGGGAGATTAAATATCTCCAGCAATATCTAAAACTGGGGATCATACCAAGAGGACTGAGAATTGAAAAAGAACTAGCCTTTGGTCATGATAACCCTATGTTTATGGAAAAATTGAATAATGCCCTAGATAAATGCTCAAATCAACTAATGGGAATCCTGGTGGAATACCAGGAGGACTGTTTGAAAACGATTGAGGAGGAAATCCATCTGGTGGAATCAGAGATCAATAAAGCATTTGATGAGGAAACTATCAGAGAGAACAGCAAGTTGTTAAATAAAAACTTAGAAAAACAAGAGGAGAAGATTTTAAATACTAAGGAAAATAAATTGAGTAGAGATAAAGAGGATTATAAGAAAGGTATACAAAGGAAGTGGAGGAAAAATAATAGATTTATGGGTCCCCATGGTAGGAATACAAGGGAAAATAGACCCCACCAGTTTAATCAGGGAGTCAAGAAAAGATACGAGGCATACACTACCTCTGGAGAACCCACAGTGGCCCGAAAAGGGTATGGCACATACAATACTTCTACAAAACCAAAGATAGGTAGAAATTATGAGGATTCAGACAGAGTGGTAAGAAGAAAAGAAACACAAGATAACACCACTAGTAGGAGAATAAGGGATAAGCCCAGTCAGCAGGAGTTTTTTTTAGAAAACCGACCAAGAGACCATTATCTAAGGAATCAGAACACCTGGTCCCACAGAAACAGGTTTTCCCCCCTACAGACTATCCAGACACCCCCAAAGAAAAGGAAATTATTGGGGGCCACAGGAGGATTAGGGGAAGTAGAGGAGGGGGAAATGTCCGACTAAACAAAATACCAAGTGGTGAGGGTATCCTGAATCTATCGAAAGTCATTTTAAGTTCAGAACAACTAAGTGTCCTGAACAAAGGGCTAAAATTTGCCCCACAAGTTGAACCAAATTTATTTGAATTGTTTATCGATACTCAAAAGTTTTTGAGGAAATTAACAATTAAGAGATTCTTCGAAAAAAAGAAGGGCATTGAACCAATATCTAGGACCACTGTAGACAACCCTAGTATAGATGTGACATTGGTAGACACAGGGCACATAACACCAGAAACTATCCATTCGGGTCTCAAAAACAAGTCCAAATTTTTTTCCACTTGGGAGAAGGGGGATCATATCCCGGTTTTTAGTGAGATGATCATGCGAGATTTTGAGAAAATTTCGGCAAATAAGAAAAAGGAAAATCTGACAAGGAAGGAAAAATTAGCTCTGAAACAATTAAAAGAGAACAGAGGGATAGTTATTAGACAGGCTGACAAAGGTGGGAGTATTGTAGTCTTAAACAGGGATGACTACATGAAGGAGTCCCAGAGAATATTGGGAGACACCAATACATATAACCCTACATGTGATTTCAAAAAGAAACTACATGATATTTTGAATAAAGGTTACGATAAAGGGATTATCGACAAGGGTGAATTTGATTATTTGTTTATTTCATCCCCCAAAACAGCCGTTTTCTATTACCTGCCAAAGGTACACAAATGTCTGATATCCCCACCAGGAAGGCCCATCATCAGTGGGATTGGTTCAATGACCAGTAATGTCTCCCAATACATTGATTTTTTTCTCCAGAAATATGTGACACAGACAAAATCGTATGTTACGGATTCTGCACAGATCATAAGAGAATTTGAGGACTTTGAGTGGTGTGATGAATACCTCTGGGTGACTGTGGATGTGGCATCTTTATACACCGTTATAGACCACGAAAAGGGTATAGATGCCATTCACAGAATTTTAATGAAGGATCCCGAAATGAACACAGAACAAATTGCTTTTATTTTAGATCTTATACGATTCATCCTGTTCCACGATTTCTTTTGGTTTGAGGGGATCTATTACCTTCAAACGTGTGGAACAGCGATGGGTACCAGGTTCGCACCGAGCTATGCCAATATTTTTGTAGCAGATTGGGAACTTCAGAATATTTGGCAGAACAATCCATTCGGTGCGAACCTGGTACATTGGAAGAGATATATTGATGATGTTTTAATAATTTGGAAGGGAGAGAGAAAGGTTTTAGATGAGTTTTTATCTTTTATTAATTCTAATGAATATGGTCTGAAATTTAATGAAGAGATCCATGACACCCATATCAATTTTTTACATCTTACTTTATTTATAAAAGAAGGGAAGGCCAAAAGCAAGACTTATTTTAAACTCACGGATGGGAACGGGTTCATTGAATTTTCTAGTTGTCACAACCGCAATTGGTTGACAAATATTCCAAAGGGACAACATATGAGGATTTTTAGGAACTGCACCGATAAGAATGATTTTAAACAACAAGTACAGGTTTTAAATAAGAAATTTTACGATAGAAATTATCCCGATGACCTTTTATCTAGAACTCAACAGGAAGTAGAATGACAAAGAAATAATCTTCTACTAGATAAAAATAAAAATAAAACTATAAGTAATAGAGGTCATAGAAACGATTTTGAATTTGCCTTCCTCACTAAATATAATAGTAGGGCAAATTTAATAGAACGATCTATCAGGAAAAACTGGCCCATCTTATTACAAGATCAGTATTTAAAAAATGTTTTACCACCAAGACCAAAAGTGCTGTACAAGAAAAATAATAACTTGAAAATTATTCTAGCACCTAGTATATTACCTAAAGAGGGGAAAGTGAATGACCATTTTTTATCTAAAAAACCTAAAGGTTTTTTTAAATGCGGAAGGTGTAGCACCTGTAAATTCCAGACAAACAAAACCACAGAATTCAGAAGCACAGTTACAAAGGAGGTTTTTAAAATTAAACATTTTATCAATTGCCAAAGTAAGAATGTTGTGTATTTATTGCAATGTAAATGTGGTATCCAGTATATAGGACGGACCATCAGGAAATTACACGTTAGAATACGGGAACATTTTAATGGAATCCACAATAAAAATATGAAACATAGTGTTCCGAAACACTGTACCACCTGTGATGTTTTTAACTGGAAAGATTTTATATGCATTGGAATTGATTTGGTCACACCACATTGGAGAGGGGGAAATACTGAGAAGATGCTAGCCATGAGGGAAACCGAATGGATTTACAAAATGAAATCATCGGTTCCCTCGGGCCTTAACACTGATCTCGATATACTTGTTTTTATTGATTAACTTGGTTTGTTGTTTATATTAACCCACTGTGTCCTGTTTTTCTCTTTTGTTCCTGTTGTTGAAGTGAAGGATGAGATGCTAATCGTGTTTCCCTGAAAAAATCCTTGGAACCCTATAAGATCACTGTTTCTCTTTTCTCTTTTTTTATCATTTTTGATATGTATGGGTCATTCTATCATTTTTAATATATACGGGTTACTTTACCATTTGTTTTGATTCATTTTTCATGTATTATGCGCATTATTTATCTCTCCCTCCTTTTGAATTTTTAAATTTTAAATTTTAAATATTAAATATTAAATATTTTATTTAAACATCTTATCTATTTTTCAATGAAATAATCTAGTGTTTATAAAGTGTTCATTCTGCTATTTTATGCATACCCTGTTTTACTATGTCATTTAAATAAGTCTGAGTATTTGAAACCCTTCATACCTTTGTCAAATCATACTGACACACTGAAGCTTTTAAGTGTCAGTTTCTTTTATTTCTCCACTTAATCATTGGATAATAGTTTTATTTCTCTGTTAGCCTCAATAACATGTATATGTAATTGATTATATCATGAATCTAGTGATGCAAATGGACCTTAATGTCCTTTTTTAGTATTCATTATTTTACAATTATTATTATTATTTTTTCTCCTTTTTTCTCCTTTTATAATATACATATGCATAGCATGATCGCATTTGCATATAAACTAAATTATACCTTGGTCCTATTGGCCAATTCTATTGTTCCTGGTCCAATTTGCATGTTTCAAAATGCCATACTTGTATTCAATTAGAGACTGCATAATAGGTAGGTCTGTGAACACAGACCGCATTCACATCGAGCGCTCTACAATAGAGGCTGCTCGTTATGCGGCTGTGTACATTATGCATAAAGTTGATTTGCGTTCCAGCTTGGTTGGTGCATGCGCACATCGACCGGCCGTGCGTCATTACGTATGACGGTACGTACGGCACGATCTGCGCATGCGCAACCAGCAAATGGCGGCCAGACCGGCAGATTTAAAAGAAGAAGAGGACCAGTGTGAATCCAGCAAGCTCCTGAGGAAGTCGACACTGACGAAACGCGTTGAGCACCCACAAGATCCCTGCACTTTCGGCACAGCAGTTTATTTGTCTCCTGTAAGCACTGTATTTGTCAGAATTGGTGTATTTAGTGTTGGTTCCAGTATTTGGAGCAGTAACATCAAGAATTCTGCATTTTTGCACTTTAGCACTTGGCACCTTATTATATTTGAAGGCTTCTGTGAGTTTATAGCTGCTGTCCTTAGGGGTTCTTGGCCATTTGGCTGTTTATTGTACCATATTTTATATTATATTTTATATTCCTGCATACACTGTGCAGGTTGCATTATCATATTTTATTGTTCTCAATAAAGTGGATTTTTGGGATTTCCACCCATTGTTATTTATTCATTTATGGGATTTTCCTACACAGTATTAACATAGATTCTAGTGATTGTGGCGCCCTGTAGTCTGAAGTAGTATTCAGGCATTGTGTTTATTGTATATAGAGGTTGGGAGTGACCTCATGACAGTGGCTTGCCCACACTAGATTTGTGACTTATCATCACCTTCACCACCCGCCATTTTACTTTAAGGAGGAGAGCTAGCTAGTCCAGCATCGATCAGATCCTGGACGATCCCTCGTATAACTACGGAATTGAGGAGACGGCAAATGCCCTACCCCGCTACAGCAAGGAAAGCAGAACTTTTCAAACTGCTACGTACCTCAACTAACAACATGGATGCCGGGGAAGGACCTAGCCAGTCCAACCCAGGAGACATACATTCCATGTTGTCTTCACTCATGGCGTCCATGAGCAAGGTCAACTCCAGGCTGGAGAAACTTGAGTCGGTCACCACGGCCCTTACGCTAGGTGGCCCACCCGCTGCTGCTTCACAAGCACCAGCCGACTTGCCATTAGTTGCTCCAGCCATCACCCTGGATGACCAGGAAGTTAGCCCTGCTCATATGATCCCTGAGCACATAAAAAGAGATATCCTGGAAGGTAAAGACGTCAACCTGGCTTCCCTGCTGATTGCCTCCCAGGATATTGTGGAAAATAAGACTTATGCTTACGATGATGTGTCTGTTGTTGTCAGATCTAGGGATGCCCGCCTAAACAGAAAACTGACTATCCCTGAGTTTGTACTGACCTTTGGTATTTACCAGGATGTCATCTGTGTGGTCTATCCTAGCAGAAGAGAGGAGTTTGATCTTTGTATGCACAGGCTGTTAGACCTTGGCAACAAATATGGTGGTTCAGCCTTTTATGACTACCATAGGTCTTTCTGCAAAAGTGTCTGGAGCCTTCTCCCAGTATGGAACAAGATCCAACTGGGGAAGGATTGATACCGTCATATTTTGCAGACACTTTGCAGGTCTAAGAACACCGGCTTGTGCATACTGCTCCTCTACAGCCCATACGACAAATTTCTGTCCCAACACGGCAGACGAACATGCCTCCACACAAGGAGCTAGTTCATCTGGTGTTCCAGAGAAATTGTCAAGAGACAAACTGGGACACCCAATCAAGTTT